>NC_134311.1:78519656-78717156 GCF_949628215.1 Phalacrocorax aristotelis | reverse complement strand
CAGAAAAGCACTTAAAAGATGCTTATTGAGTTTCCTAAAACAGTCATATTTTCCCAAGTCCTGATCATCCTATTGATTATTCTCCCAAAAAGCAGCATGAAAATGCACGATACATGAATATTTTCAGTAAGGGTAGGATTTCTTCAGGACATACATAAGAACCGTGCATGTCTTAAAGCAAGCAATTAATTTCAAATACAGATGGAGCCTTTGGAGCTCTGAAAGTCTGCCGGTTTACATCTGCCTATATTTTTTAAATGCATATATATATATATTTATACCCAGAAGATACCGACATCTTCACTGCCACAGCCTTTGTGTCTGCAGACAGCACTTTCTCCAGCTGAAAATACAGATAGACGTTTAAGTTAAGGTAGACATGGATGCTGCAGGCTTCACAACAGTAAAGCTCACCTGGTGGGAGTGAGCTGCAGAGCTGGAGGGCAGGAATCGTGTGCTCTGCGATACTTAAGTACAGTCCAGGAATAACAGAGCTGATGCTGAGACGCAGGTGAGTGGATGATTTCGGCTGATGTGGTCTGGCACTGCAGATGTAGTGAGAACTGTAGAGAGTGTGAGTTGAGGACAAGGGACAGGGCTGAGAGTCAGGAGAGCGGAGTTACATTCCCGCTCCATCAGAGCTCTGCACTGGGCAAATCGGTTGCCTGTTGACCTAGCTGAGTTGTCTGGAAGTTTTCAGCTGCTGTTCGAAGAGCGCTTTGAGAGCTTCCTGAGGAAGGATTGCAGGAGATTGCTCTAGGTGGCACAGCGTGAAGAGGTGACATGGCTATGTCTGGTTTGGTTTCGTACAATGAGGGCAATGTGCATTTCTTTCGAGGAGAGTAAATTTAGAACTGTTTCTGTTTGTTTCTTGCATTAAAAATTCAAATCTTAACGACTGTAGTGGGTGTAGAGCTAATAAAATGTTGGCGTCACAAGAGCTGAGGTTGTCTCAATGTATAAATTGGGACCTCTGGTATTCAGAGTACTAATAAAGTAATTTGAGGTGCATCCACTCACAGACATCATTTCTGCTTCCTCTGTGGGCGGGTGTTCACATTCCAGGTTAAGAAAGCCGTTTGTGTAAAATACAACCCGTATACCTTTATTCCAGAATAACGATGTCTGTGCACCTGAGCTAATCAGGAAGAACAGGGGCACCAAAAGCTTTAGCTGAGGCAGTGCAAACTGGCTATGCCTACTTCTTCCCCTTGCCGCCCTAGCCAGCAGATGGTTGAGGTATAGTTTGATTTTTCTCAATAAACGGAAACAAACGTTTCTTAAAGACAACCTTGGTGTGAGTACCAGGGGGCTGCACAGCTTTCAGTGCTGGTGTTTGAAATGCTGCTACAAGTTTGTGCGTAGACAAGGCCCAAGAGAGTTATGGTGGAGCTATTAGAAGGGGAAGTGATTTTTTTCTTGGACTGATTAAAATTCTTTGGGCTTTCTGTTTGTTTGTTTTTAAACACCTATTTAGCTTTTAATTACCATTTAAGAGAAAGGAAGCTGGTTAAATATTCAATACCTCCTCCCTTTCAATTAAGGTAGAACAGTACACAACGCATGATGAGGCCTCTGGGAAGTATGGAAAAACGGAGAAGAGCAGGCTCCTGATTATCATTTTCAGGGGGACTGGAAAGGTGAAACCCATCTGATTATTATTACCATTAACAACAATAACGTCGAGGCTTTTTTTTGAACATCAAAAAGCAGTTTAAAAATGCAGTTTTTCTTTAAAACCATATGTGCTGGATTTTGCCTTTAAATACCTTCACTTTTCCCACCCTGTTCTGTACTTATATTGGGAGCAAGGATGGGGGATTTTCTAATAACCCTTTTCAGTAGCTTGGTAGGGAGGCTGCAGATGCTGGAGAAGTTATTCTTCATGCTACATGCCCTTATTTTCATCTTGATGCAGTTCTTTCAGTCCCAGCAAGTCGGCAGCTTCAAACCGTACGGCCCTGAAAGCTCAACCGAGCAAGTGGGAAAGAGCTATGTTGCCACCATGCTCTGTGCTAGGATCTAATCTCTTTCCCTTTCTCTTCCTCCCTCTTGAAGAATCCGGTTACCTTCTGTCTGTGAGTCTGTTACAGAACTGCACATAAACGTTTGGAAAAGAATGCCTCAATGAAAGAAAGTGATAGCAAAAATATACTGGTATATATTATTTAATAAATAACCCTCCTAAACTTAAATTGTTTCTTTTTTGATTTTGTGTACCCTCATTCCTAGTTTATCTAACAAAATACTTATTTTGTTAGCAATCCTGTTTAAAACAAAATTATGTTAACTTAAAAAAAAGACCATTTTACATTATGGAAAGACCACAAACCACTGCCCCAAACCTGATGTATTTTTCTTCTTCAGCTTGCTATTTCTTTCTGTGTGATGAGACAACTTACTTGTAGAAAACACTTTGTTTATATCAAATATCATACACAAATGATTTTTAAATCATTCTGTTACATAAACAGATTCTTAAAATGGAATTGCTGGCACCAGTTCTCAGTTGTGTAAACGTATACAACTGAATGAGTGGTTGCTTTTTTTTTAAGGAACAAAGAGATAGCCGATGCTAAAATGCATAGCTATTGGATATGTTTCATATATTACAACTTCAAGGTTTACTGGATATAAGAATGCATTGATTTTTAAAAACAGAAATAAATATTTTGCAGAGAGATTTCTGACTGCATATAAAACAAGACTTTCCAATTCAACTTTAAAATTAGCTTATTGTGATGACCTGCTATCAAATGCGTGGTGACAGTACGAGTTTTTTAAGTGGCTGCTGTCTTATCTGTTGTGTGGTGACCTATTCAGTGCTATGGCTTTTTATTTTCACAAAACCCCAGGTTATTTCTTCTATGATTCTTTCTTGCAGATACATAAACACGTTAGTAGCTTTACATGCCTGTCTTTCTTGTGATTACTCATCAGTAGACTTAATTATATGTATTTACTGGCTGGACTAAACCAAGAATTAGTCCAGTTAGTTCAATAATTAGTTACTTACCAAATATTTTCGTGATTATTGAGAGTCCATTTCTACCACAGCTGTAAATAATAGAAAATCTCCCATTCATTTCAGGTAAAGTGGTATTTTTTCTTTTAAAAACCTTTTTTTTAATGGCTTTTTGTTTCAAAACCCTGTTCATAGAAATCAGTCAAAAATATCACAGTTGCAGAGGATAATGAAAATAACACCTCCTATCAGGAGGTTCATATTTCAGCCAAACTGTCGTCCAGGTGAACTTAACACCTGGTTAAGATTTTATTTATTTATTTTATTTGGAAAGAAAAAAGTCTGAAAAAGTAGTATGCATGTATCTGGAAATAGTAAAATTCTGTTAGCTATAAAATTCTTTACTGTTATATGATGAGGAATCCTGTGAGCAACCTAAGACAGAAACCTCTGAATTGGTTGACCTCAGAGGTGTATCCTTTAGATGCAAATGCCACTATTGTCAATTTTATCTCAGCTGGATATAAATTATATCCAGTTACAACAAGCTCATGCCATGGAGCTCTAGAAGATGATAAAGACAAAGAGGCTGGTGCAAAAAGGATTTTGCCTGTGGATTTGGGAGCAGGTCCTGCCCAGCTAGGTAGCTTCCCGTTGTGAAGAGAGGAGATGAGACTGTAGAGAAGGCTCTGCCCCTTTCTCAGCTTGCTCCTGGTCATTCTCTGATAAGACCATCTTCCGAGGGGTTTGAGTGACAGCGAGAGGAGCTCTCCCAGGTATGGAGGAGACAGGTCTTGTCTGCAGGAGGCCGTGTGGTGTACTTTACTGTACACCATATACTTTACTGAACTAGACACAAATACAAGTCTTGCAAACATTCATGCTGCGCACGCAGAGGTATGTAGATGAACCTCGGTCTTACTCTTTCTGTGTATTTTTTTTCCTCTTTTTTTTTTTTTCTCCAGATTCTCTGAAGCAGTTGCATAGTAAGGACAATACTGATGAAAAGAAGTATCAGTAGATCAATAACGTTTTTCTTTCTTTTTTTTCAGGTGAGCACACACAAGAAACCAATTCACCTCATTCACTGAAGAAGGATGTAGAAAACATGGGGAAAGGTAAAATGAATAAGGGCCTCTTACGTTATAAAACTGCTTTTTGTTTTAATAGAATATGAGGATAATAGGGGGCACTTTTGTTCTGCACCATATTTTAAGCTTGTCAAGTAACATATGAATAATATATGGACCTTTGGGTGGATATAATTGAGATTAATGCATATATATCAATCAATACATGACACTGTAATATAATACTTTAAAATAATATATTACATTGATTTATATTCATGGCTTTCTGCACAAAATCTATTGTAGGTCTATGCAACACTTTTTTTTTATATAACTGCTAAAATATTTTGTCTCATAGTAATGAATTGCTCTGCAACTGTTCTTTCAAGAATTATTTATACAGATTAGCAAAACCACTTTTCTTTTCTCTTTGTTAGAGGAACTCCAGAAGGTTTTGTTCGAACAGATCGACTTACGGAGGAGACTGGAACAGGAATTCCAGGTCTTGAAAGGAAATACGTCTTTCCCAGTCTTCAGTAAGACACACGTCTGTGGTTTTGGTGTTATTTGTGGGTGGTTGTTTGTTGTCAGATTGTTAAAAGGGGAGAGGTGTGTTCTCAGTTGCGTTGCCAGGATCTTTGGCTTAGCTCTGCTGAGGTTGGTGGCTCTTCTGTTGTGGCTTTTTGGGCTGCTCAAGCAGGCCATTTGTAGGGAAAATCTGAAGCTGGATGTCTATTTTGGTGTATATTCTACTCTTTCTGATAACACCAAATACAGTGAGTAGACGGAAATATGTCTGGGGCTTCTTGGGGTACAACAATGTCAGTGGTCTTAACCAGCTTCTTGGAGGCTTTTGAAGCCACGGTGCATCATAGTCACCTGTAGGTGTTTCTGGCTGATGCTGGAGAATTGGTTTTGCTTGTGTCAAAGGAGTAGAAAGACCTGTTTGGATTTTTCCTCTTGAGATGGGCTATTTGAGATGGCCCTTTCAGTACGGCTGGTGAGCGGGGTGCTGCTGTCCAGGGGCAATGGAAATTGCTGGGCATGTGTTAAATAAAAGAAAACAAAATGGGCGCTTAGTAGGGTTTTCGTGAAGCTGTCAGGAAGTTGAACTGCCTGCGCAAGGATATGGAAAAAGACCTATTGATAGAGGCCTTTTGGATTACACTGGCAGCAACAGGGGAAAGCATGATTCCAGGAGAAATCCCATGTAGATCAGGACAAAGTGAGGGCTCTCCAACATGCGATGAATGTAGTGTTACAGAGTTGGAGTGCTCACGGCATCTCTGTTGTTCTCTGCCCATCTGTAACACAGCACCACAAGGAGATCAGTACAGTCATGCAGGCTTCCCCGTGACTGGCTGTGACGGCTCTGCAGCTGCCTGCCCAGACAGACCCACCAGTTCAGTATTAAATGCAACCTAAAATAAAAAGCGTCTTTGCACCCGCCTTTTGCTTCTTCATGAAGTCCAAAGGAGGTCTGACAGCATCTCCATTCAGTATTTTCCTAATGTTGGTGATGTGAAGATTTTTTAAAACTTTGAATTTTTGAATTGTTTTCCTGTGAGACTATATGCTGATAGAGCACTGCGGAGTTACTTGACTCACAGTAAGCCAAGATAGATACATTAAACCTTCCCAGACTAATTGTCAGGCTCTTCTGCCATTTGCTAATTTCTCTTAACTCCTGCGTGACTGAAATGTTTGACCAGCGCTCAATGCAAAATGCTGTCGTGCTGGTTTATCATCGTTTCTTGAGGAGTTCAGGAACTTTCTGTTTTGTTAGTCCTCCAAGTTCCTTCATAAAAACTCCAGGGACAAAACCCAGTATTGCCAGTACCCCTGAGGTAAGTCAGTCAACCAAAAACCACTGCTGCAAGCTGAGGAATGTTGCACCTCCCTGGATTGCAGGAAGAGGTGGGAACACAGACAGCATTTTCCTATTATTTAAAGAAAATACATTTTTCCCCTTTCTGTAGCATCAGATAGGGTAAGTTCAGGGAAGCAAGGAAGTGTGAGGAGTCAGGGAATGACTCCATCTTTAGCCCAAATATCAAAAGGTGTAGACAGCTTCATAAATAAAGGAGAGGAGCTGCCTGAGGTGATACAGATATTAATGAAAGAAGGATAACCTCATCCTTCAGTATAGATTCAGTCATTACTTGGGTTTGGGAGTGAGGTAATTTTCAAATAATTTGTGTAGATCAAAACACTGATGTGTGGTATTGGCGAAATGGCATCTTGGAGTTTTGCCATTCAGGTCACTCATTTATCATTTTGTTCTTCTACAGTAAAATTAATGCTCTGTCATTGCCATGTAAATAAGCGCTGCAATTAAACCACATGAAATACAATTCAAATAAAAGAAAACAACACGTACGGCCGACCAAGGAAGTGGTGGCTGTATACTGGCTTGAAAAATATGTGGTTTCAGTGTACCACAAAGTAGTGGTCAATTTTCTTCAGGATTAAAATAGAAAACAGATAATGTGCTATAAACAATATATACAAGTGACCGTAAAACCTATTTACAGATTTAGATTTACCAAAAAACCACCCCTCCTCCACATATAATAAAACAAGAAAAAGGGTCTTTGCGAAATAAGTAAGTGTAAAATCCAAGGTAAGTGTGGTTTCTTCTCTAGAGCAATATGTGTTCCAGCAAAAGAGATGGGGTCTCTTCCAGGCTCTCGCTGCTGGGCAGGGCTGCTGCTTTAGGTCAGGTATTAGAAACTACTTGTTTTGCCGGTTTCCTGAGTTGCTACCTGCCTATGGTGGTATTGGATAGGGAGGAGCTAGGTAGAGATCTGACTAAAGGAAAGTGGAGGTAAAATTAGAATTATATTGATGGATTTATCATGGCTTGGAGACACCTGAGGCTGTGGGAAGGAGCGAAGAGCAGGCAGGTGGCAGGCTTTATATCCCAGTCTGGCTCACTCCAGCATTGGGCTGAGTGGCCATGGGGACTGGATCTCTGTCCCATCCGTAAAGCTGCTGAGGACAAGAACACACTGCCAGCGTCATTCTTGCTCCCACGGGTGGGGATGGTTCTCCCTGTGCTTGGCGCTGTCTGTGGGTAAGTAAGGAGCCTTTGGCTTTTAAACCTTCTCAGCCTTTTTTAAAAAGGAGAAAACTCATCCCTGTTTCAGCAGGGAGCCAATGTGTGAGATGTGGAAGGTAATGGTCTGTCTCTCTAGAAAATGCTCCTGTCGGGTTACCTGGCGTTAACTTGAAAGTCGCCTTTTTTGGGGCCTTGTATTTGGAACTGAGCACACTTCGGGTGTTACATGTTGCTAGCATCAAACCACCACCTGCAGCAGTGCTATGTTGCAGTGTTGTGGGTAAATGGTGTTTGGTTTCCACGTTCTCCTCGTGGAAATCATTGTTAAATGAAAACTGATCTTATTTGCAAGCTCATTTAGCAGTACTATGCTGCATGCTTCTCTCTGGCTTCTTGTACCTGCTCGAAATGTGGCCTGTGATAACTTATAAAACAGCAGATCTTGTCTTCTGCTGTTTGCACCTTTATTTTTTATATTGCTATTGTACTTGAAAGCTGCAGATGAGGTTCTCCTTTGCCTGTAAGATCTCTCAACGCAGAGGTCACTTGAAGAAAACAAAAAAAGATCAGATTATTTGAAGAAAATCAAAGAATTTGCTGTCCTGCTAGAAATATGTGCACCTGTGCACAGCTGACAGCATGTTCTCCCAGAACCCTCCGCTGCTTTGTACATTTGGTGTCGGCTGGCACACATTTTGTCCGGCTGCATTTAACAATGTGGTAATGAAATGGCGGTGCCGTAGTCTGGATAGTTAAAGTATTTAATTTTCTGTTAAGAAAACTATTTAAATATTCATATCTTTTCTCTTGGGTATTGCTCATGGCTTTGTCTGGAAGCATTCAGACTCATAAATGCTACTGGAAAAACCACTATCCTTACCATTACCACCCCATTTCTACTGTGAGCTTGGACATTTGCAGTGCAGGAATGAGCAAGATTTCTGAGCTATTTGTTCTGAGAGGCGATGAGCCTGTGAAGAGGCAGTCGAGAGGAAAGTGTTGAGAAGGAAAATTTCTCCATGTAGCCTTCTCGGAGTGAAACTGGAGGACCTCAGTAGTAGCTAGCACAGATCTATCTGCCTTTAGTGACCAGGACAGGAGGTGGCCACCTTTTTATACTGCACAGCTTTTTGAGGCTAGGAAGTGAGGAATTGCAAACGTGCTTTATTTCTGTCAGCTTCTTTTTCTGATCAAGTTGGAACAGAGGGAATAGGCCGAAAAATTCTGTGGGCATTTACTTGAAATCTGAAGAAATTTATTAAGATGATGTAATGTCCTTTTCTATGTGGCTGTGCTGGATCCTGATGGTTTCAGCCTTGCAAATTTTCTCACTCTTTCTTTGTTTCATTGCTATTTTCTTGTTGTCCTGAAGCCCCTTCTCGCCTTTTAAACAACAACTTGCTTGTCATTCAGGGAGGGCAAAATTCTTGTGCGAAAGAGGACGGAGCTCTGCCCCCTTGTTCTTTCTTCTAGCCCCTTCCTATGCCCGCACGTGATGGGGACATCTCCCCTTCCACACAGGTGAGGTACATCCTTCCTCTCCACCGTATTGTGCCACAGCCACTCACTGCCTTCCAGCTCCTGCTTTTGGGGTTGAGAAGTCGTGGCAAGGCCGTGCGCCTGCTTTGGGAGTGGGCAAGCTCCCAGCACTGCGGCAGCACACAGAGTATTAATAGGAGCCGCTGTTCTTACCTGGGCTCAAATCTTTCCATTGCAATTTAGGTGTTTCTGTGACTCCCGTTACTGTGCCGTAAGTATCCCACAGTCATTTAATCCATTAATCCTCCCAACACACTTGGCAGATGAAGCAGCGCTATTATTCCTGCTTTACTGGTGATGAAGGGAGGTGTGGAGAGACACACGCACGTTGTCCAGTAGATCAGGTATTGAACCAGGTTTTCTGAGTCCTAGGCTGGCATCCCAGCAACTAGTGTGACTATTTAACTCTTCTAATTATTAGTAGTAGATAAACCATTCTGGCTGCCTTGGCCTTGTTGTGCCCTTCTCCAAGCTCTCTCCAGGTTGACAGTGCTGTGTGCTGAGGTGCTCCATGCTGTTTTCTGTTGGCATTCCGCTTGCTGCTCCCGTGGTCCAGGACAGGCTTGTTTCCTGGGTCAAAGTGATGTTGGTTGGAATGGGTTTTCTTTCCTCTTCCACTTAATAGTCCATTGTTGCACCTAGGTCTCCACCATGCGGCAGCTCTCCAAGCTCTTAGCTTCTTGTCAATAGTTTTGTTTATATTTTTCTTTTCCCCACCCTCCAACAGCACTGTTATGGAACACAGACCAGCAGTTAATCTTCTACCTAATGGAGTTTTGTCTGAAATGGTTACTGAGGAGGAAAATAAGGGAAGGAGCAGTTACTGGGGCAGGAAGGCTGGCCTGTGCGGTAACCCAGCTGTCCAGGATCTGTCTTTCAAAGGCTTTTTCCTTTCTGAGTTCCATGTCGCTGTTTATGGAGCTTTAGTCTGAGTTTTGCCCAAAGCTGTCACCACTATGTTAAGAACTACAAATCAAACCCTGCATCCTTGAACGCCTTCTGTTCTCCCATATTGGACATCCCTATTGATGTCAACAGATTTATGAAAAAGCAAAGAAGAGCAGTTTTTGCTCTTCTCAAGTGTTGGTAAAAGTTTGACTAATGACTGCAGAGTTTGGCCCATTGAGAAAATCACTGTGAGAATGAATGCTAGCGACAGAAACTTAGCAGCTTGCCTTTACTAATTGGGGAAATAACTGAATCTGATTTTTCCATGGTTTTTCAGTTGTCTACAGTGTCTTCTACTAGAGAAGAAGTTCTTGTTAGGCATGTGTTTTAATTGGGTGAAGGGCTTCGTAGTGCTTCACAGTTCCTCAGTAGTGATTGCGTTTGATTTCATTTGATATATATGAATTCTGCTGTGTCGTCTCTGTTTTAATTAGTGCACCTACTTCCTTTCCCCTCCCCTTACAGATAATTTTCAAGATCAGATGAAGCGGGAACTGGCGTACAGAGAAGAAATGGTACAGCAGCTACAAATTGTAAGTTTGCCTTCTCTGCTAAAAATACTACAAACTGTCACTCTTTTTTTTAAACACACTCCTACTTTTCCTTTGTGAGCCATGCAGATGTACTGTTACCAGGCTGCTATTACCTTGTACTTAGCAAGACCTAAGCATGCAGTTCTCAGCTGGTTTAGAGTCTAATTACCTGGAGATCTACTTTCATACAGTAGCCAGATGGGTCTTCGTGTTTCAACTAAACAAAATGTGTTGACTCAACACCGAGAGGTGCTTCTTCAGAGAGAAACTGGAGGACTGAATCAGTAAACCTTAAGCAGTTAAATGTTTCTACCTCGTATGAGTTGCCACAGGGTGCATTTCAGCCCTTAGTAGGGAAGCGGCGTGAGGCCAGCTTCTCACTAGCAAGTAAACCTTAGGATGTGTCTCTTTCAAATTTCAGCCACTAGAAGAAGTGCTTAACTCAGCAGTAAAGGATCGAGTTACCAAAACACAGTTCAGTGTGGGCACACATCGCTGTTTGGTCTCTTGCTTGTTATTTTAAAATCAGGAGGGATTTTGCGTGTCTGCGTTAGTGCAATTCTAGATCATTGCATACAACTGTGCTGTTTTGAAAACTTGACATACTTAATCCAGCACAAGCAAGGGGTGGAGTACATGAAGCTGTTTCTTACTCAGATACTGCTTAGTGTGCTTTGAAGAGCAGGGCATCGTAACGAATGGGAGGTTATCAGCTAATGCTTGTTTTGCTAATGCTTTTTCTGTGACCAGTCTCACATTATTCACAGGGTTTTTTTGAAGTAGACTTGCCAGATATCCCCACTTACCTGAATCAGCCCTGTGCTTAAGCATCTAAATTTTCCTTGTGCTTGTCATAGACCCTGGTGTGGAGAAGGCATTGCCCAGCCTTCTGGTACTGTCATTTCTAATTGATGGGTTAGGACATAAAAATAAAGCTGAAGGCCAGGATTGTCAAACTTGTGCACCTCTGTTTAGAGGCGTTTAGGAGCAGCCTTATTTTTAGAGCTACTGAACATTCCTGCTCCCTGTTCCTGCTGACTTAAGAGATTTCAGTGAGAGATAGAGGGTGCTTGAAGAAGGTTGTTTATGGAGGAAATTCAAGGCCAGAATATCTTTGGAGGTTTTTTGCTGCTGCGCCCCACTCTTTTCCTTTAATGCATCCAGTTGTCACTTGGTTCGCCTTTGTCTCTTGGTGCCAGGCAAGGAGTTTGGCTTGATCTGTGAATTGCATTGTCAACAGAAGATGGTAATTAGGATGCCATCCTGAAAAGTACTTACTGTCCTGCTTTGGACTTGAGGCAGGTGACCTCTCTGATTCCTGCTGTGAAACACATTTAAGCACAAAGTTTGTGGGCCCGCTTCAGTCTTTATTTCGTGTGTCAGCTGATCTTGGAGCTAAATAACTCTCCCTTCCAGGGAGTGAATGGATCATCTCTGCCGTTCACTTTGTGGCCCAGTTGTGAAGTTGTTTCCAAAACTGGATATCCCAGCCCTTCAGTGAGCCAGCTGTGGTGGTTTTTCTGATTTACAACAAGCGGAGAAATCACAAGGTTCAGTGTAGTGTTTTTTCTCGAGCAGGAAGAGAAATATGATCATGTAATTCACACCCTTTTCACTTACTGATGCATGCTACAGAAGGACTAGTAGTCATTTAGCGATTAAACAGAGCTGCCTCAGTGTACTTACAGAGAATAGTTTCAGTGTGTAATGTACTGCACCAACAACTCAGGACCTTTTCCCTCACTGTGGCTGCCTGATTTTAGCTGCCATTAATAGAAATGTTGTCTAATCATCAGCAAGTGTTTGTGCTCACATTTGGGTATCCCTCCCGGTATCCGAGGCAGGTGGTTTGTCAGTGAGACTGGTAAGAGGTGTTGTGCATATGAAGAACTGAGATGACTGCTGCAAATAACCAGTGTATTTGTTTAAGGTGGGTGCAGAAATCTTCAGTGGTGTTTTGGTTGATAACTGAAATGGAGTCAGCACTTTTGATGTGATAATCCCTGCGGTTACTTTGAACCATTCATGTGAATATATTTTGTATGGTTATATCTAGAATTAGGATTATTGGGCTGAATGTGCTAATGATAGACCTCCTTTGGTCTTCTTGGGTTCCGGCATGGATGAATTAAAGCTTTTGGTGCAGAATACACAAAAAAGCACGGTTACTTTTAATTTTTTGTTTGTGGTTTTTGTTGTTCTGTTTTTAATAAGGGTGGTTCTTTGTCTTGTATGTACATGGGACACTACACTGTTGCTTTAACAGAGCTGCCCATGCCTAATTTTCTTGCTAACACTGAAGCGCAAAGAGAAAAGCAGAAGTGTTTAATGCATGTTCATGTCTTAGTTTTACTTACAGCTTCATGGGTGTATACCTTTGTAGTATTAAACTCAAAAACTACTGATACAATAGCCACAGAACTTGGATTAATTGCTTTTATTTTACAAACAATATAAATGCACAGAGTCAGTTTCTTTTGGCTTTTCTCACCGCTGAAGTATTATACAACCTAAATTCAGGCCTTCAGTCCTTCCTGAATACTTGTGCATGATCACGAAGGCATCTCTTCTAACAGTGGGTACCAGAGGCAGGTTTTGCCCTGATGATGGTTTCACTCACCCTCAACTGGAGTGCTTCAAGCTGTGTAACTGGGGAGTCCGATTTTAAAATAAACTGCCTGGGAGTGTTTAGTGTGTCAGAGACGTGTGGAATACACAACCTGAAGCTGAGCATGAAAAAATTAACCAGATAAAATAGTATTTGAAAACTTTCTAGTGCGAACACCCACTGTAACCTGGCTGTTACACAGAAAGGACCTCTGGAAGGCAGTGCTTTGTGCCCCGCCAGTACTGAACAGTGAAAGTAATGCTTTTTTCCTCGCAGTTCTTGGGTGACATTGTGAAACTGCAACGCAGAGGGCGATGGTAAATCTCCACGCGTGGAGGGCAGCCGCGCTGAGTGGGGTGGCAGCTCCGGGGGGCGCTGGCGTGGGCTCCGGCTGCCCTCTGCCGCTCCCCGGCCGTCACTGCACCCGCAGCGCTGGGAGGGACGTGGGTCTAATGTTCTTCATTAAAAGCCTCAGTTAAAGCAGTGTTTAATCAATGGGCTTGTATTTTAATGCTCTGTCCGCTCCAGACTTTAAAAAAAAAATTTTTATGGCTTCCTGAAAGTCAAGAGTAAGGCTCAGATCACTGGGAGAACAGAGGGTGGGTCCTTTTCTGTTCCATCCTCTGCGATGGATGTTAGTTTCTTTAGACATAACCCAGCTTGGCAGTTGGCTGGCGCAGTGGGACGTTGTGCGACCACCAGCAATTTCTGTTAAGAAAGGAGTTGGTCAGTGTCTGGAGCAGCTACTAGGAAGTATCACAACCTGTTTGTGCCAAGCTCTCAGCCAAGTGCCAGGAAGTAACCAATCATCGTATTTAACAAGAAATTACTTAAATCACTGAATGTATTTTTCACTGCATCCTCCTTCGAAGTGCTGTCTCCCAAACTGGCTAAGTACCATGTGTGTACTTGGAGGTCATATTTTACTTCAAGCATGGATCATCTTGCTTCTGTTGTTAAGCTATACAGAAAGGGCCACTGAGAATAAATCTCTGCCCAGCAGGCTGGCATAAATTCTGACAAGGCACATGTGGTACAGCCTCAGAAGAGCTCACCTGCCTTTAAAGTTGTCAGTTTCTGTCCAGTGTGACCAGAATTCATCTGGCAGGACAGCCCACCCAGCCTAACAAAGTACTGAGCCAGCTCCTGCTTGAGCTTCTGTTTCTGTCTGATATTGTCTTCTGAGCAACTGTGTTAGTGGATCAAATCTAAAAAGCATGAACTTTCTTCCTATCTGCCTGGTGTGAGAAAAAGATCAGAAGTAGCATTCCCAGCATGACGATTTTTATCCTTTTATGTTTTTGTGAACCCCTCTAAAACATTGCCACAGAAAAGTAGAACACCAAGCAGCAAATTTAAGCTCCTGCAAACAGGCTAGCTTTTCTTAATTTTCTTTCAGGGTTCCCTTACAAGTAGTTTGTTCCCAGGAAAAGCTATGGCTGCCAGTGTGGTTTAGGGAACTAAGATCGGGTAGTGACCAGTCCCTCTAGTTTTATACAGGGCTAAAAGGCAGCAGGTCTTTGAGACATGTTAGAAATGTGAATTACTTAGGCAGTCCCTTGTTTTTCCAGCTCAAATGGAAACTGGTTTGTTGGGTTTTTTTTAATTTATTTATACTGTCATGAACTGAATTCCACCTCAGTAGTCTAACTTTGGGCTGATAATAATGTTCAGAGCTCAGAACTGGATCCATCTAGAACTCTGCTGACATTTGATGGCCTTCTACTCTTGGAGCTGCTTTGAATCAACTCTGTTCTTCAGAGGCAGACAATAAAATAAATCGGGAACTGTCTACCTGCAAAATTGATTTCTATGTCTGCATCATCTTTCATCCTGATCTTTAAAGATTCACAAGGAGTGTTTAAAAGAGGAAAAAAATTCTACCATGTGGTAATGTTGGTAGATCTTTCAGAGGTATGAGATCATGTTCCTCTGGGTCCTACTGTAATTAAGAAAAGCACCTGTAGGTTTAATTCCTATTTTAGGTTGTATATGGAAAGTAGGTGCGTTGTACAACTGATGGTATTCATTATACAAACAAGGAATATCCACATTTTTATGTGCAGAGACCTTGGTCACTGCAAGCCTGTCACTCCATATTTGAAAAGTGGAAATAGGAAATAGCAGCACTTGATTGGGGTTTCTGTTTTGGTCCTCTGCTTAAAGTGGTCCAGCTAGATTGATTGACCTTGACAAGAATGTTAGAGGCAAACATCAGTTCAGCAGAATGGCTCCTGGATTTCTTGAGCTGCATCTTCTGCTGAAGTGCCTGTCCACTCACACCCAGATAATAGCAGGTAAAAGGGCATTTCTGGAACTCTGTGTCTGCTGTGTCTTGCAGACTCCAAGGCAAATCTCATTACCTTGCGCCCCCAAAGCTAGATTGGTGTTTATATTTTTTCTCATTAATTTCTCCTTCTGTGCCGTTGCAGTTGGGATGACACTGCAGGTCTGTTTCTACATATTCTGTTATCTTCATCTGATTTTCTGGTGGAGATCCTCTCCAGGTTTAGTGGTACAAATTGGGAATATGTCCTTTTGATGCCAAAGGTAGCATACACATCCCTGACTGTGTGCAGAAAAGGGAGCTGTCAAGTACTGTCCTCACCAGAATTTTATTTGCCACTGCCTGCTTTTTTTTAAGACAGGTGAGCAAAACTTGCACCTTGACGATACATCTGGGTATGCCTTGGGTTAGTAGGATGGAACTGTGCCTCTTTCTCCAGTAAATTAAAATGTTAAAGAAAAGGAATGCCTTCTAGGACTAATGGTTATTAAAAACAGAAGTAAAAGCTTCCTTTCCTTTAGAATCTGCAGAAATTCTGATCAAAAATGGATTTGTATGTACCAGAGAGCCACAAGCCAGCCTCTGCTATTGCCTGTCTCTGTTGTACTAGTGTGCTCCAGTATTAAAAATACATAGGGGAGAGACCGCATACTCCAGCCGTGACTCTCTGTTGCCTCGCACCCTGTGCAGACCAGTGCGCTGCCATGAGCACGTGCCACTACCCACCCGGGAGGGAAGAGACTCTGAACTCAGCCCACACAGCTATAAATACTTGCGTAGGGCAATAGCAGAGACTCACCCTCTAGGGCAAGCTGGTGGCACTTCCATTCCTCCTCCAGCTGTCAAAGGCTTAGCGCATGCTTTTTCTTAATCCCACGCATTGTTCTATCCAGAAGCACCATGTGTGCAGAGACTGTAGTTTTCCAGTGGCAGTTCAGCTGCACATCTGTCTCCTTTCCTGCGTGAATATGCTTTGCATTTGAAGGGCTGTCTTGGCTGGACAGTGCTCTGACTGAGGTCTCAAGTGCGCCCGCTGGAAATGAGAATTGTTTAACCAAACACCTGTAGATACACATCAGATAATAGTGCTGTGGGTACTGAAGATTCCCTCTTCAAGCAAGAGAAGTCAGGGTGATGTATCATTGTGTACCCTACCTAGAGATGGGATGCAAAGGTGAAGTCTCCAAAAGGGGTGGTGTACAGAAGCTTCTTTGATGTTCAAGTGTAGCAGGGATCAGATGTGCGCTTTAGAAAGGAATCCCCAATCCCATCTGCGTATCTATGCTTTCGTTCATGTTGTGGAGCTGATTCTGAGCTTACAAACTGTATTTTTTCTGGATGAAGCAAACAAGGATGTGTTCCAGGAATGCACATAGGAGTGGGCTCTAGCTCCTAACGGGTGACCAGTACCCAGGACCAGACTAGAGCTAGCCTGAAGAAAAACCCCCAAGAGAAATGCAGTATGGACACTGGCTCTTTCTCCTGCACCCTACAGATCTGCTCCCATTGCGATATATTTCCTATTCCCATGGACTTAGTCATAAAAACCAGATCACCTGCTACTTAAAACCAAACTCTCTGCGCTTCTGTTATCGCTGGCAGGACTGAGGGCCGTGCACTGGCTCTTTGTGTCCACTTGAGGGCCGATCCTACCCTGCATTGCAACAGTCACTGTGGATGTGCAAAAGGGGACTGGATTGTCATGAAGAGTCCTACATACTATTCCACTGCAGCCCTGGAGTTACCAAATGCTCTTCCAATGACAAAAGTAGAAGATGACATTGGAGGTGATTTAACTCATGAAGAAAGTAGTCATTTCCCTGTTGGACACCCACCTCTCCCAGTTTCATTTATTACTAGGAGGATGGGTAAACCAACGCACATTGAAAAGGTGCTGATGTGCCAAATATAGCAGTGAAGTGGATTAAGAACAGTTAATTTCTGACAGAACGTACCCCGTTGTATTATCTAGGTCAGCACGGCTTGGGAGGTGTCCTACATAACTGGCGGCCATACAAACCGACGTTGCCTGTTGGCTGTTGTGATCAGGAGAGGGGAAGAAGGTAGTCGGTGAAGCATCACAGGTCTTGGCTGAAATGTGCTTATTCGGGCAGTTTGTGGCTCCCTTTCGAATCTGAACCACATGAATGGGTGATCAGGTAAACGGTTTCTCTGCATGCTCCTCTCTGCCACAGTTTGGAGAGGAGTTCTCCAGCCTTCGTGAGCATCGTGCCCTGGAAGGCGAGCTCCGTTTGAGGACTCCGTTGAGGGGAGAGCTCTGGTTTTTTGGGGGATCTGGCAGCAAGCTTCCTGATAGCTTTCAGGTTCTGTGAAGGGTAGGGCTTATAAAAGTAGTCAGACAATACACCTGGATCCTGGGTCTTTCCAGGTCATCAGTGGTTTGATCTCTCAGTTCAGACATGCCTATTTCCCTTTTCCCAGGGCTGTGCAGTGGGGGAAGCGGCATGCCCTCATGAAAGGGTTCTGCTGTCATTCATCCAGATGTCTCATCTTTGCAGACACTGCTGCTTCCTGGGGCAGCTGCTTTCAAACATATTGACCTCCTTTCCTGAGAGATGAAAGGGTTAGCTCCTGAGCTGTAGATGCTCCTTTCCTCTCACTCTGAGCCTTCCCTGCTCTTTTCCTTATTAAGGAAGGCAGGGATGGAGAGAGAAGACTCTGTGGATACTGCATTTTACACCAGCCCAGAGACACACTGAGCACAACTCACACGAATGTCCTCAAGTACTGTGGGCGTAATGTAATTAAAACCAAAACAGGAATGCACATTAGGTATATAGTCAGTGGATATGGGTGTAAATTCACATGCTTCTACTACGTTATTAGGTGTGCAGGTACTTGAACTCTGTGTATTTGCCTGTCTGTTCCTTTTGCTGGTTGTCCAGCTTAAGGCCTTGCCCCTGACTTCAGCCCAGCCTATTTGTCAGGTTGCAATAATGTATTTGACATTATTTGTGAATATATTCTGGAGTGCCTGACAGCAGGGGCAGGTCACCTCAGTGTGCAGCAGCACCTGGGAGTGTAGGGACACAGATTTTCTGATGCCAACCTGAATTCCTCCAACAGACCTTCCAAAAGGCAGCATAGAAGAACAGTGAATTGTAGTCATTTGGATTCCCAGCTGTGGAGAAACTCAGACCAACTTAGTTGCATTCCAAAGGCCCAGCATTGAAAAAGAGCAGCCCCGTGCTGTATTCCCAGTAGCCAGTGAGCACATCATCCCACTTTGTTTCTAAATACAACTGTGTTCCTAATATGCCTACGTTCTCTGTTTTTCTTTAATTATTTTTTCCACTTCATTGGCTTCCCTCAGATTGGTGCAAGTCAGAGATAATTATTCCGAACTTTCTGATTATGGTGATACAAATATATGAAGTCTCGTACTCCTAACCTGCTGTCTTTGGGCTGTCCAAAGATGAGTGTTTGTTCCCTGCTCTGTTACAGACAGCTGATTTTTTTCTTCTCACTGGTAGCAGAATGGGTAGTGGCTTTATTTTTTTCAGCAACTAATATGAACAAGACCAGCAGGGGCAGGGCAGGGATGGGGCCCCTGTGCTCGGCACTGGGGAGGCCCCACCTCGAATGCCGGGCTCAGGTTTGGGCCCCTCGGGACAAGAAGGGCCTTGAGGGGCTGGAGCGTGTCCAGAGAAGGGCAGCGGGGCTGGGGCAGGGTCTGGAGCACAAGTGTGCTGGGGGGCGGCTGAGGGGGCTGGGGGGGTTTAGCCTGGAGAAGAGGGGGCTGAGGGGAGCCCTTCTCACTCTCTGCAGCTGCCTGAGAGGAGGTTGTAGCGAGGTGGGGGTCAGTCTCTTCTCCCTAGTAACAAGCGATAGGATGAGAGGAAACAGCCTCAGGCTGCACTGGGGGAAGTTTAGGTTGGATATTAGGAAAAACTTCTTCACCAAAAGAGTTGTCAGGCCCTGGCACAGGCTGCCCAGGGAGGTGGTGGAGTCTCCATCCCTGGAGGTATTTAAAAGAAGGGTAGACATGGTGCTTGAGGATATGGTTTAGTGGTGGACTTTGCAGTGACAGGTTGGTGGTTGGACTCATGATCTTAAGGGTCTTTTCCAACCTGAACAATTCTATGATTCTATGATAAGACATGAGGAGACATATTTTACATTGGATTTTAAGATCTGTCTGTTGGTTTAAAAATTTCACCATTTTATTTCTGCTTCCACATTCTTGCAGTTTTGTAAAGAGTTCAATCCTTTAATTCAAGGCACTGTTCCCTACAATGATGTAGGGGGGCAAACAAAACCTTTCATTTGCAGGGATTCCAACTTGGATGTCTTGTTAGCCAAACCTTGGCATAAAGCCGTGGCTTTGTTTCTGTGTTGTTGCAGATTCCCTATGCAGCAAGCTTGATCAGGAAAGAAAAGCTCGGCGCACACCTCAGCAAAAGCTAAAGGTGAGCTTGTGAAAGGAGAAGAGATCATATTCTGCCTGGCCCAGCCATCGTGTTTTAATTTGCAGGCACTGCCAGAATTAAGAGAATCATTCTGTTGCATGATGTTACTGATTCTGGTCTAAAAGCTCTGTCTGTGGAGGTGTGATGCTACAGTCTAAAGCTGATAACTGACACGTCACACAAATTATGAGGCTTCGCTGGGGTGGGACGTACCATTGGGTGAATCCAGGCCCAGTTGCTTGAGCTGCACTTCTGCTCTCTGGGGCTGGAAGGTGGCATCAAGGTCATGTACCTTTGGTGGAAGAAGGGAAATACCTTGGCGTTCACAATGCAGTAAAAGTTGAGACACGGGCAGCTAGGGGTGGCTTTTTCTGCCTGTAATGGAGCTTCTCCAGCACCAGGAAAAAGCAGTAAATTTTGGCAGCTTTACAGAACTACACTGATACTGTCTTCTGTAGTTCAGTCTCCTGCAGATTCTGATTACGCTGTTGCCCCCGTGCAGGATCTTCCTAAACCCAAGACTGCATTTTTCAGGAGTGTTTTTTAGAAGCATTCAGTTAGAAACGCCGTCTCCATTCATCAGTGGCCTGGGAGATTCCAGCTTCAAGTGCTAAAGCCTTAACATTTAAATTACATTCTCTTTTTTTTTTTTTCCCCCCTGTGGTAAAACAAGAAGATTAGGGCTTAGAGACAGAGAGGCAAAAAGGCAGTAGCCCTGCTACTGTGTTATGCCACAAAATCTGGCTTGTGGATTCACTGGAAAAATCCCTGAGGTGGAGTAGGCGGATTAGAAAAACAGAGCTATTCATACGCGGAGACCTCAGTAACGCACAAAGCAGAGGTGTTCAAGAGAAAGTCTGGGGTGTCTGAAAAGGGTTTGGTAGCATAGATGACAGAGGTTTGCCTGAGCTGTGGAAGAAGCCGATACTTAAAAACATTAGGAGTGAGCAGGCAGTAACCAGATAACCAGTATCCATGGCCTCGAGGTCTGCCTACTGAGATAAGGAGATTAGTCTAAATGTCAAGTTGCCCTCTCATGCATAGTTTCTTACTGACTGCCAGCATTTTCCAGTTGAGGCTACATTAATCTGAACACTGATTTAAAATAAATTCAGTGATATTAATATCCTGGATAAAGCAGTATGCCTCCCCAGATGAGAAGCAGTGGGTCCTGCCCTGAGCGCCTCGTCCAAAGCGCTGATCTGCAATAGAAGTCTGCCTGAGGATGGCAGCATCAGATGAACAGCACTGTGCCCAGCATCAGGTTTTCATCGGCTGACAAACCCTGCAAGGAGGGTGCTGGCATCACAGCTACGAGCATTCCCTGCGTATTTGCCGAGAGCGTGAAGGATGGATGCGTTTCTCGTGCTGTTTTTGTTTCCAGTGGCACACCATCCCTGCAGACAACAGGGATTTCTCTAAGTAGGCCCTAGTGCTTTTGAAAGATTAGTTGTTACTTAACTGCTAAGCTAAGTCAGTCAAGCAGAGAATCACAACTATATTGTTGAGAAGCAATTTCAGGTCCTCAGTGTGCCAAGCAGAAAAGAGTTGCCTCAAGAAGCAGCGCGTATGCACATTCATACCCACGCAATACGCCAAGGGGGCGAAGACCCTCTGCGTTGCAGAGCAGCCACTCAGTTAATGCTCTGTGTGTCTCGGCTATCCTTTGCTACCCCTGTTGGGGTTTGTGTTCCTTTCCGCAGCAGGTCTTGTTGTGTTTAGTCGTAGTTTAGCCACTTGCAATTTGCACTTCATCTTTAATGTATTTCCACATGACTCTGCAGGTACTAACTAGCAAAGTCTCAGAGGATGCTTCCGGAGCAAGTGACTTAACGTGTGTCCCGTTCTCAAGGATTGTAAATAAATGTCGTAATTCTGTGAGTAAGGAAATGTCCAATTTGGGCTTAGTGTTGGTAATATTTTCTTTCTCTTTTCTTTTCTTTTTTTTTTTTTTTTTTTTCAATTTCCAGAAGCACAGGGTCTTTTGCAGCTGTAACCTTGTAAGTTATAATGCACCACTCAGAAACTTGACTTGTATAAAGACTGAGAAAATGGAAGTATTTGGGGATTTAAAGAAAAAATAAATCGGGTTCCTGTGAACCCCAGGACAAGTGACCTCAAAGCGTCATGGACAACCATGTAAAGTAGAATGTAGCAGCCATTTATTAGTAAAAAGAAAACAACAGCAAGAAAAAAAAAAAAAAAATGCCTGTCCTGAATCTTTTTTGGTGGTACCAAAGTTTAAGTCTTTGTGTTTTTAGAAGGACTACTGAACTTGATAGAGAAAATGCTTTTGATGAATCGTACAGATAAGCTATGAAAGGAACTGCTGATCCTTTCAACGCCACAAACACTGACAACATCTGCCAGTTCACCTTTTGCTTTTGAATAGTGATTGTTTTATGGAAAGAAAGGCGCGTCTTACGGGATGGGCCAGAACCATGTTTGGATGGATGGACAGACGGACGGATGGACGGATAGAGCAGCGTTAGCCATACATAGCGCTTTTTAAAAGCAGACTGGGGATTCTCACACCGCTCTCCCTCGGCCCCTTCCTACTCTGGTATTTTGCCTGCTGTATGAATTAAGATTGTACTCCTCTGGAAATATTTTACAATTTAATATTGAGTGTAATTAAGAATATAATCACTGTTATCAAAAAAGGTATTTAACTCTGTTGTAGTTTCTTTATCATTCATGTGGATAAAAAGTCTATAATAAAAAAAAAAAAGAAAACTATGAGATAATAGTTGAGCTTTCCTGTAATTTAATGCTATGCTTACTCCACTAAAGAAAAGAACCGGGAAACTTATCCCCAAGAATATAGTTTTAGAAGTATTTTAATTCACAGACAATGCCTTGCAGTATCTCATGGCAGAAATCCTCTGCCTCTGGTAATTTAGAAAACGTTTGGAATTAGATGTAGTGAAATTTCAGGAAGTGCCTTGTGGATGCACAGACATAAAGGGAGACTTATGCCAAAGTCAGTTGGCTTTTAAAGACCGCAGCCATAGTCTTCCAGGTCTTTTCCTGATGATGTGCACCACCCCGACTGCCAGGGCCTTCCTGAGTGGCGTTTGTCTTCATGCAGAAGGTCTCGGTCCCAAGCACGGAGCCATCCCTGAGCACGCGACTGTGTAGGTCGTCCACGCCGATACAGCACCACCAGCGCCTGAAAGCACTTTCAGCCACCCCCAGCATTTGGATGTGTCCCAGAGTTGCTCTCTCAACACTCCCCTCCTTCCCAGAAAATCCCTGGGAGGTTAAATCAGCTGGCTTTACAGTTCCTTGGTGCAGCCCGACAGGTCTGGAAGGCAGGGGAGGAAGGGCACAGCCTGTTTACGTGCCCTGCCCTGCATAGTTTGCTCCTCTAGTAGGTGAGTTGACAAGACTCAGGTTGCCAGACTCATTCAACGGGCAGCGCTACCACTTTTGTAGCTTGGAAAAAAAAGCATTGAAAGCACCAGAAAAGCTGGAGCAGGTCAGACTGAAAGTTCATCTGTGCCAGTACCCTGTTCCCTATAGCAGATGAAAACAGATACTTTGTGAAAGCTTGCAAGCAGTTAGAGATATGTTCCCAGAATATTGTTTTAGCTTCTAATAATTTATGGCTCATGGGTTTTCTGATCTAGACACGATGTCTTGTTTTTAATAACCCTCAATAGATTTTTTCTTCCATGAGCTCGTCCAGTGACCTTTTTAAAGCCTAGGCACACTTTTAGCAGCTTACAGCATCCTATGGAAATAAGCCCCACAGCTTAAATACAGGTTGTGGGGAAAAAAAGCCAGCTTCTGATGTTTGGAGCTGCCACCCGTTATCCTCATTTTATGCCCTGGGCTTCTGGTACCAGATGCGACAGGCCGCCAGTTGGCTTCTGGCAATCCTTGTTCACCTTCTCCGTGCCAGTTGTGATTTCATCGGCATCTGTCGAGCCTTTTAGGTTGTCTTTTTCCACGTTGAAGAGTCTTAGTGATCCCTCCAACAGAAGCCATCCCATAGCTTTGTAGCCTTCACATACCTTCTCCTGATCAGCTATATCCTTTCTGAGATGGGGAATTAGCTGTGTAGAGTGTTCAGGATACAGGACACTATATAGTGCAGAGTGATGCGGTGGTATTTCCTGTGGTGAATGAACTCGACTGTAGTGCCGTGGTAAAACATCTTGCCGCTATAGAACAAAAATTTTGCCCAGGCATAAAGCAATCCTGTTGCTCAGTAAGAAATTACTGCTCTAATGGCTTCTGAGTGCCAGCACTCCTGGATGTGGTCAGGCGTGTAGAGTAACCTGTTGTCCCTCACCACCTGCGAACCAGCCTGTTCAGGCCCAGGAGCAGACACGAAGGATCTACAGCAGATTGATTTGTTTCCTTCTTTCTGCTCAGCAGTGTTCAGACCAGCACGTTCCCCAGTGACTTTCCACAGCAAGTAAGTAGCGCATCCATATGCTGCTGAAGTTGTGAAGCTGGTGTTTTAAATACGTAGCTCACACCAATTGACCATTCAAACTTGAAATGCCCAATTTGCGCTTGGTTCATTACGCTGAACCCCCCAGTAGGGAAGTGGAAACACCACTTGTCTGCTTTGTAACCCATCGGCAGACCCCAACTGCAAGTGTTAAGGTGGAACATAACGTCTCAGAATTCAGCATGAATGAAGTGTTTTGAATTAAAAAATCATCCCTCACGCTGATAAAGCTCAAGAACGTGAGCCTAGAAAACAAACACAGAGCAGCCACCGCCTAAACAAATCTATTTGTTAAACATGCAAGGAAGCTTCTTATCACCGGTTGCTTTTTGTTTGCTTTCCTCTTGTGCCAAAATTTGTACAGGTTAAAGTGATGAGGATCCCATTAAACACTTGAGTTTCACAGACTCAGCCCTCAACATTTCCACCAGCTGGCGTCATAAAGGAAAAAAAAAATGCCGCCAGAAGATTTACCCAGTAGTTGACACGGTTGTATGTGCAGGATGCATGCCCTAAGGCTGTGTCTGTACTCACCTGCCCCTGTCCTTGAGCTCAGCTATGTAGTTAAATCTTGCAGTGGCCCTGGCAGGGTCGTGCTGGAGCCCGCCAATGCCCCGGGGAGCAGATCCCGGCACGGATGGCGAGTCACCCCAGGCACAGTCTTAGCCGACGTCAGTCTGGATGCGGCCACCCCGAGCTGAAAGGTAAGGGTTTCGTGGTGTCAGTGCAGCTTTTCGGTGCCATGTAGGAATGGTCCCAGCCACAGTTAATTTACTGGTATAGGATAGCCCACATTGGTGCTGTCCTTAAGATAAAATTAATGTTATGTTAGAGTGGAAAATAAACATTCAGCTTTTCTTGTCAACACCATTAAGAAGCCTGCATGGCTGACCAAATATTCAGCTGTTGCCACAAGAGAGGCAAAAGGTAATAGCTGCGTTACAGCTCCTAGTTCTAGCCTCTCTTTCACCAGAATCCCCTGAGAATGGCAAAACCCACAGCACAGGCTACACACTGAGCTGTGATTTGAATTTTCCTGGATGCTTGAACGAACAATACATAGACACAGAAAGCTCATTGGTGTTGGCAGTCCTTTTTTTCTCTTCAGCGTTGGGCTTCCACGAACTGCCCACAACATCTCCAAACTGCGTTGAGCTCTGCCCTTCAGGCACGGTGGTGCTTCTCCAGGACTTTTGACTTACCTCGTTTGCTTCTGAGGTGCTTCAGCAGTTATTTATGTTGGTGAGGAAGCGCACCATGCAAAAGCATGAAGGTACGTGCTTTCCCTTGCTCGAGAGCACAGGAACAGGACTTCTCTTGGGACGGTGCTTTTAGGTGCCTTCAAACCATCTCCCTCAAAGACCCTTATTTCTCTTTTGTTGACCTTGTTATGAAACGGCAGGTGAAATCCAATTAATCATGAACAAGTTATTTGAAGCAGACAGCATATCTGAGCACTTACTGCTCTTGAGATCGATCATACCTATGAATAAATACCTTGATCATTATAAAAACCTATCTCCCACATGAATAGGGCCCGTTAACGAAGGCGTTACAGTGAAGATTTGGGAGTTTTGTCTGAACTGGGTGTGGCAAGCAAGATAAGGCTCTGCTAATGAACAGTAAATAAAAGCTCTGCACTTCTTTGGATTACTGATCAACTGTTGACTGTTCCTTTGAATTTTGTGTTCTGTGAGGGATTAAAGTTCATGTTTCCTCAAAATTAATTCTTCCTTTTTCATAATTTTTATGTAAAATTTCAAGGCAGTTGTGCCAAAAGTTTTGTATAAATTTTGTATTGGACAAAAAAAGCACCTTCTCAGCAAACCTGTATTTTTTTGGCTATATCAGCAAGGAATTAACAAAAACAAAGCCTAGCATTTGCTCTGATCCTTTGGATATCCGCTTTCACCCCGCTGACTTTCAAAGCAGAATCACTCTGCTAAGCAAAACTGTTGGGAGAGCTCCTGTAGGACACCTCACTATTCTCCTATAATCTTCTGCAGCTCTTTCCTCTAAGGGGTTTGTCCATGGAATTTATGCCCAGATGAGCATGGCGGGGCGTTGGGACTAGATGATCTTTAAGGTCCCTTCCAACCCAAACCATTCTGTGATTCTATGATTCTGAATGTATTTTGACACAATTTTACTCAATTGGCTTGGATTATTCAGTACATTTTTGAGAGGGCTACTGCAGATGTTCGGTGGCTTGCAAGACTGAGGTCTGCTGAGTATTTAGTATCTTTTCCCCTCAGACCATGGTCTGAACACCACAGAAGTCAGTGAAGAGACTCCCGTTGACTCTGGCGAGCTTCGGATCAGACTTAAAATCACAAATGGGTTTCACAAAGCAATGTAGGTTTTGGTTTGAGCTTTCTGTTTTGTTTGATAACGAAGGAAAGCACTGGCACCTGCCCGAATATAAAGTCCTCCCTTCTTAGGAAGTCTATTGTGGCATATACAATGTGGGAAACATTTTTAACACCATGCTTGCTCTGGCTTAGAGCCAAATAGGCGGCCAGTGATGCCCTGGAGAAGGGAGAGGAGGTACTTGGACGCCAAGCGTCCTCCTCTATGGATGGTGCAAAATGGGTAAGTGGGGAGTGGCTTAACCAAAACCATACCTGGAGTATCTGCAGAGCTGTTCACCTCTCCGAAAAATCTAATGTAGTTCATTCACTGTTTTCTTATGCCATAGAGGAAAATTCACAGCCGTGGTCATTACCTAAATGTGCTCGGTGATTCGGCCTGTGGACATCTGAAACCCTGCTGAACAATCTCCTGGGGATTTGGAGAGGTGCTTTGGTCCTGTTTGATACTAGCAGCGAGGCAACAGGAGCCAAAATCGTTTTGCAGCTATTTATCTAAGCCCAGCAGAAAAATGTGTCAATCTCTATTGTTAGTTTTGAAATAGCTGCCAGTCTGGAGTGTATTAATGTGTTCTGTGTGAACCTATTAAGGAAAAAGGAGTCTCCACCCTAGAGCACCACTCCTTCTCTGACCACAAAGCACAGGTAATCGCATTTTTTCACAAGATAACTCAGTGCAGTTGCCAGCTCAGCTCTAGTCTGGCATTAAGGACTAGGGGCTTTTGCAGAGCAAAACAAGGTTCAGATCCACGGGGACGCAACTTCCCTAAGAGAGGCATGGGAAGAGGTGGGTGCTGCAGAGCAAGACTGATGATACCCTCCTGCCCGTGGTGCCGTGAAGAACAGCTAAACCAGGCTGCAAGAAACACCAAAATGAAGCATGTTTGAAACCCAACGCTAAACTGGCCATCACCAATTAACAGCTCAACAACAGCTCCTTGAATTCCTACCTCGTTCCTTTCAGTGTGAAGAGCCAGGCTGGTCTGCGTAACACCTGAAAAGCAAGGATGGGGCTCAGACTTGGGGAGAGCACCCAAAGCACAGGGCTGCCTGCCCCCTCTGCTGGGGGAGACCCAAAGGCAGCGCTCTTGGGACACGGCGTGTTCCTGCAGTGACTCCTGAACACAAACTACAGGGACAGTTTTGCTGGAGGAGTTCATGCAATCGTAGCACGCCAGAAGGTGTCCAGTGCTCGAGGGAAGCTCTGGCAGACCTCTGGGTGGAGTCCAGCTCTGTCTCCTGCTCCACTAGAAAGATCAGGAAAGGAATTGCTTAACAAAAGGATGTTGATTAAAGCCTCTTTTTGATCCACCTCCACACTTTATTGATTGGCTTTAAACGGAAGAGATTATTTTGCCCTAATAAAAACCACAGAGAGAAGGCGGCAATCAACAGAGGCAAATGAAGTGAGCATTTAGTCTGGAACCCTGCAGACCAGCTGTACTTCCATGCAAGGCCTGATGGAAGGATCTCCGGCAGTCACAAGGTAATCCAGAGATTTGTAATCTTATTCTGCTCTAGGTTTAAATCACCTTGTCTTATTTTCTTAACTTTTTTTTCAAAATGAGGGACGAGACTGAGGTGCTGCTTAGGACATCTTACTGATGTGACAAAAAGAGATCGTATCACGGGGGGCTGGAGGACTCTGTAGTAAGCAAGTGATCTTCCATTTTCAGTAACCCTCAGCCCGGCTCTCCTTGCACCAGGGGAAATTTCACGTGAGATCCTGGAACAGCCTCTGGGCCCGTATTTCAGTTTATTCACAGACATGCACACATGCGCTAATGGATAAGAGGCAAAGCCTGGAGAGTTACTTAGCTATAAAATTATGCTGCCTGATTTTGCTGTCCAAGCATTACAAAAGCGGGAGTCGTTGCAGATCCCTCTGATTCATGTCATATACGGTATGTCAGTCCAGGCAGCATTTCGGAGCCGGTTTCATTCATCGTAGAAATGTGAGTATGGGTTTGGCTTGGCTTTTTTCCGATAGGGTTGTGTTTTATTCAATCACTTGCTTTTTTCTTATGCAACCTGTGGCAACACAGATTTTTAACAAAATTTCATTTTAAGTTAAGCTTATTGATGCAAAAAGAGTAGAATTTAAAGGGCAACATAGAAGATAAGCTCTTTCTATACATGAGAACGTATTGGCAGACAATTTATTATTGTATTTATTAACTGGATGTATCAGGATACATCCTGTGACTCCACATTTTATTTCTGTTCCAGAAAAGGAGCTAGAATAGAATAAAATAATGATCAGAAATCCATGTATCACACATGCAAGCTGGAAATCTGCGAGTGCCTGTAAATGTGTCTCTCTGTGTGTGTCAGTATTAGTACAAGGTGACACAAGAATTTGATTTGAGCATTTGCTTTTTATCCATTAAACTTGCCTACAATAAGGCATGTCATAGTTTTAAGCATCTCCAAGAGGAATATTATTGTAATAACAAGAGGCAGGAGTTCTCCTAAAATTCCCAGCCATGCCACAGACCCTCTGACCGATGTAAGACAAATTGTTAGCCTCAGTTTCCCTGTCTCGACAGTAGGTTAATGATCCACCCCTGCCTCACATGCTTGCTGTGAAGAGAGCTTCCCCCAGCATTTCGAGAAACTCGGTGCTTGGATGAAGTTTTTGGTAACAAACTGTATTGCTGTGGTAAAGTAATGTTGTTATTCGCCATTTGTGATGGCTGAGATTTTTTACAGGAGTTAAGCACTCCACTTCTGGAGGCGGTGAAAGAAAAGGTATAACCTGGGCTTGAGGAACTTGGGCTCAGTTACCTTTTCTGCTAAAGTCTCCCTCTGTGTCCTGGGGGCAAATTGGCTGGGATTAGATAAAAGCGTGTGCTAGACGTGCTGGAGTGTGATGCCAACATGCTTGTCCATTCCAAGATTAGATGCCGTAGACAAATGAAGTAAAACTCAAGGCATCTGGGGAAGTTCATTGCCTTAAGAGAAACATCCAGGTTTTTGATGTCAGGTTAATGGCAATAGCAGAACGTACCTCGCAAGGAAGTTGTAAAGATAATTCACATTAGAGGTGGTGAAATACTCAGAGGTCATAAATGGATCTAAAATAAACGTGCTGGTTTTGAACATTACACTGAGATCTGAATGTCTGATGGCTTTCTTTTTCAGGATGGTCCATGCTGGTGAAGATTTCCACAGCACGGTGGTTTCCAAGGCAGAAGGTGCTTCACTTGCCTGTTTGTTAGCATTTTAAATCAGTTGTGCGGTGTTTATTTGTGTGGCGACACTCCTGAGTGGAGCCAGCCAATAGCAGTGTTACCAAGTACGTGAGCTTAGCAGATACAGTGTTGAATGGGCGCACAAGGAATGAATGGCTCGGCCCTGTTAGACCCATTTCTGCTGGGGTTTTAGAGAGGGAAGAATGGTGGAAATAAAAGGAGCTGCTGCAGCGGAAAAGAGGAGGGGGAGACTTGGAGGTGGGGGTAGGGGACGGGGCGTAAGCCAAATTTCACTCCTTTAAGTTTGGAATTAAACCTAAGAGCCAAAAAGGATGGAAACTGATATTGATAAGTATGGAAGTGGGTAGGAAGTGCTGGCTAGACAGGCAGTAAGATTTGGGATCCTGCTATGGCTTTACTGTGAGTAGGTGGGTAACGTGAAATAACTTAGTGGTCTAACAGCGCAGGGCAAATTTTCCACCCTCAGATGCATCGGGCTGGGTCCCATGAGTTAATTAACTCAGCTATGAGGTTTTTAAAGAAAAAGTAGTTTCCCGGGAACACCCTCCTAGCACAGAGCTGGTCACCCCCTCCACCCATGGCAGGCAGCAGGACAGTCAGTATTTGCAGCCTGTAACAACCTGGGGTCATTTCACAAAAGGTCGCATTTCTTAAAGCTATCTGTTGGTAAAACTCACCTGTTTTCCCGTGGTTTCTTCAAGGTTTATCACCGTCTACTTATGAGATTGTCATGGTGTCTCTCAGTGGAAGCCTCTTGCTGTTGGCTGCCATCAGCGTAGCAGTAACTGTTCTCTGGAGGTGAGTGTTAGGGCAGTAGGAGAGGACCTGGGGTTGCCAAGGAAATGCGTGCAGTGATGAATTCCTGCAGGAGGCAAGTGTGATCAGGGAGCCCATGGGAAGAGCCTGCCAAGCGCCTGTGCTTCTTGGGGTCCTCCCAGGCTCTTTCTCCATCAGCCTGCAGCAGGGTGCATCAACAGTGGCTGGCGAATTGCTAGGGTGGGTGCTTGGGTAATACCAGTGTAGGGCAGTGAGATCTGGTTTTGTTTTATATCTGGTCCAAATTCTTCTCCCCCTCCCCAGATTTTATATATATATATAATGTATTGTAAAATTGTTGAGGAAAATTAAGAGACCCAAGCTCCTAATTTCTCAGTACTGCCAACATTTTCATTTTTTTCATGAACAACCTGAAGTCACAAGAAAAGGGACATTCCTTGACGTGTTTATTTCTATGATGAGAAAGTAAACGATAATGTTTTGAGAAATCTTTTCAAAGAAAAATTTTGTTTAGCTTTACTTGGAATGCAACTGGCCAAATGGAGGAGGGTGACAGGGTCATAAGATGTGTTTTATGCTAAACGACAAAAAAATTAAGGGGACAGGAAAAGGTCACCTCTGTAATTAATTAAATCATCTCACGACTTCTTTTGCTCCATTTCTGCTGTGCCAGGCGCTGCACATCGAATTATTCCTCCAAAGATCTCAGCATACCTGTGGTGGTGGAAAACATTACAGTGACTAACAATAGCTCCGATAAGATTTCAACTGTGGATTTGGCTGGCCCGGTGTGTCTAAGTTATGTATCTGACAAGGGAGATGTATCCCCAGAGTTTGCCGTCTCTGAAGAGACGATTTCCAGTTCTGAGTTACCGTTCTCCTTTGCTGTCTCAGTAACACCCCCCGATTCAGCCCCAGAGCAGTGATGGCCCACAGCTTCTTCCAGCTGCAGCTTTCTCCCAGAGAGAGGAGTGGATGAAGGACTCGGGGGTGTATGCTGGCGAGCTGACGGACTGACATTCCCCATGTCCTCTTCTCCACCATGGCTTCGGTCTATGAACTTGTACCACACCAGTATTAGAAAATGCAGGAAAATGGAAATTTTTTATGGAAGTGGAGAAAAAGCATAGATATATGTACCTTATCTCTGTCATGTGTTGTGTTAAAAATTTACTGTAGAGACATACATCTTTCCCTATTATCTCTTCCTGTGGGGTGAGTCATGGGAAAAAAACACAGGGGGGGATTTCTGGTAATTTTTACAAAGATTTCCCAGTCCCTCTGACTCACACATGAATACCACATGTTATGCCAAGACCTAACCTTTTGCAGATGGTTTCCTAGTAGCTGTACATCTCCTTGGCTACGCTAATGTTACTGGATGGTTTGCAGTTTCTTAAGTCACCAGCTTTGTGATGGTTTTTTTAATCTGCCCACTTTTACAGCCCGAAGGACGATACCATCTATTAATCTTTAAACCGAGTGCTGCAACTTTCCCAGCACTGATGACCTCTGCCGCTGGCATGACACCAGCTTGCTAAGGAACAAGCCTGGCTGTTGTCCCCGTTCAGGTGACAGTTAGAGAGGACAGGTTAGTCTGAGACCTGGCACGGAGAGGGATGGGTGAGCTCCCTGGGTCTGGCCAGCCTAGTCCAACTTCATGCCCTTTGCTCACTGCTAGGAACCCAGCAAGAGCTGTGGGGTATATAATTTTCCATTACCAACTTTCTTGGCCTACCTCTTGCATGTTTCCCATACAAGTAGATGGAAAGCTGAAGAAAGCAGGAGAAAAGCCCTTTGACCAATGGTTGTTCCTCCAGAAGGGGTCTGGCATGATCCATTCCTCCTTTGTTCTCACATGTCGCAGAGCACTGAAAGTTATCTGCAGGATCATTAGGGCACTTCAGAGTTGCCAACAGGTTGGAAGGGCGGCCGACATCAATGACTGTGCCTTAGCCAGCCTTAGGACAAGAGGAAACGGCCTCAAGCTGCGTCAGGGGAGGTTTAGGTTGGAGATGAGGGGAAACGCCTTCCCTGCCAGAGGGGTCAGGCCCTGGCACAGGCTGCCCAGAGAGGTGGGGGAGTCACCGTCCCTGGGGGGGTTCAAAGGATGTGTAGACGTGGCCCTGGGGCCATGGTTTAGGAGGCCTGGGGGTGTTGGGTTGGGGGTTGGACTTGATGATCCCAGAGGTCTTTTCCAACCTTAATGATTCTATTATTATATAGTGGAAGTGATGCTCTCAGGGCTTATATTTTCGAACAGGAGACCTAAGGGCCACCAAACGTATGAACAGGGAGGCTACAGCCTGTGAATTTCCTCCTTTTCCAGGCTTGGATGAGGCCAGCTGTTCCCTGGGGAAGCTGTTTATGGACAGTCTGGCTCCAGCAGGACATGCTGTGACACCAACATGCTCATGTAAGCTCCCGTATGTGACACTTATCAAAACTGGGTTAGGGCAGGCACAGAAAGATGAGGCTGTCCCGCACAGATCCATGCAGGTGTTAGGCATTTCAGAGACTTGAGTGAAAATCCATGTGCTGTGCTACAAAGGCAGTCAGACTTCGGTTATCATTACAGCACCTCTGTATTTGTACCAAAAGGGGAGTCTGAGTAACTTTTCTATTAGCAGAGATGGAAAGCAGACCTGATTCTGAAGCTGCGGGGAGACACTGGCCATCCCTGGCGGAGGCTTGTCTGCAGCAGGGTGCTTCCTCCTCTGACATTAGCCATATTCCCATTCAAAACATTGCTACTGATGCCATTTTCCATGGTCCAATGGAAACACATGCTTGCCTGTCCGTGGTGGCAAACACCAACCCCTTGCCCATAACAGCTTGTGCCGTGTCGGTCTCCCTCTTTCCGTACCTCTACTCAGTAAGCTGCTCCTGCCTGTCCACAGCCCATAACACCCGCCTCAGGCTCCCCTTCTCCTTGCTCTCCGTAATATCCCTGCTCTTTTCTTCATGCTGCTCACCGCACAGAGACAAAATCCAACCCCCCCTTGTCAAAATTCATGGCGCTGTTTCCTCATCCCCCTGTAAATCCGTCCTTAAGACCCGCTGCTGCCTCAACGCCTGCAAATCCTGCCTGCCTGTCAGCAGTAAGGCAGGGCTAAGCACAGACTTCCAGTTCTCCGACAAAGTCTATTTGTTTTCTTGCTGCCCTGTTCCCTGTGTTGGCCTGCTTTTGATATCCGCTGTTTTCCAGCTGAGGCATGGACTAGAAAATCCCTCCACCTTCATCTCTGAAAAATACCGATATGGTACTGAGCGTAACGGGCTTTGGTTCTGGACTGGTGTATTCCAGCACAAACGCAACGCAAACGGTGACTGGGTGAAGATGCCGACAATCGCGGTACAATATAATGTAACATAACATAATACTGTACTATTGATAACGACGAGATGAACAGCAGCGCACATGTGCATGCAGGCAGTGAACAAATTATATTTAAAGGCTGTTACGGCTACGGAGCCAAGCACGATAAACTTAGGAAACGGCATCAATAAATTTTGGTGTAAATTCAGAATTTTGTTACTTGTTTTTCCTTTGTTCTTCAGTCGCCTTTTGTGAATGGAGCCATATTAATGTCCTCTCAAGATACAATTCTTAGGAAAGCTGGCAGGCGATGTTCTTGAAGGGGATGGCTATGCACTTTCCAAATAACCAAGGGCAGAGATGATACTGCGCTGCACATTTGGAGTCACGGATAAGACAAAGATCTTTTCTGTATGTAGCTGCTGAAGGGTAAGAACTAGATACTAATTCTCTCAAAAGTACAAAACCGTATTGCATTCCCAGCTTTGGTGTTAAAACAAACTGGAAATTAAATCAGTTAAATATTTGATTTGTGCTTACCAGGGATGTGTTACACCTGTAGGATGCGTCGTTAACCTTTGCAGCAGTTTGACAGTGCAATAGGTGTGATGGCTAAAAGATGACAAAGGCTTTAGTTTAACTGTGGAATGTAGCTATGGGATTTATTTGCAGCACATAACTGAGCCACAGAACGTAGATTTTTCACATATGCAGAATTTTCCAGTTACTGCGGTCACTCATGGCAGAGGCGGGCATGTGGTAGGCAGGTGTAAGGACTCAGCTCCTTGATTCAATACCCCGTTCCGTATAGCGTGACAGTTTGCGTCCGTTCAGAGCCCCATTAAGGTAAAACCACGATGTAGCGAGCTTCCTTCTGGACTCTGACGGGGTCTATTTAAAGTTTGATCATCTTCAGCTCACGAGGTATTACCAGGGCCACGGGGAAATATCTAAAGGAGGAAATTGTCAAAGCTATGCCAGGAAATAAACTCAGAGGATGGTGGCAAGTGAGGCAAAGGATGTAGGGACTGAAGTCGTGAGAAGCCTTCCTTTGACCTGGTATTTGCTCACCAGGAATAAACTACTGTAATTCTGCAAACTTGGCACAACAAGCTGCAGTCTTGTTAACCACAGAGGATAGTTAGACCCAAGGAGCAATGCTCTGTCTGACATTGACCAATAAACCGAGAGAATAAAAAATACCAAGGTCTTCACAATACTTCACCAGCCTGAAGTCTAATCCTTCGACATCTGTAAGGTGGTTTAAAACTCTCCTTTATGGTGATTGACTGCGCTCTCAGATGACACCACAGGAATTTACTGCACTGAAACATAACACCTTAATGAAGACATGAAAAAATGCTTTCCTTCTAATGCAAGCAACTTTGCCTGGTTTTCCCTTCAACCACGTAACACGATGATTCAGAGACAAGACTCATGTGGTTGTTAAGTTGCCATGATGGATTTTACGAAGGGGAAAATAACGTCAAGTTTATGTATGCGTGGTAGCAGCTGCTCTTTGGAAATACATCTTAATTATGGGTAAAAATACTAAGCCATAACTTGTATACTTATTTTAAAAACCTCACTTTTTTTTTCAGTGCCATAATTCTTAACATTAGCACTGAACTGAGGTTAGTATTTATTTATAGGCTGGATACCGTAAGGAGGTAGCCCAGGAAATGCTACCTGATGATGGTGGTCATAAGACATGCCTATTTGTGACCCCTCATATTTATCTGTATTTAATTATAGAACGATGGCCATAATGCCCTAAGTTATGTCTGAGAACAAAAGGCAATTCCATTTGTGAGACCATTATATGCGAGCACTCGCAACTTCTTAAAAAATAGTAATGACCTTTGGGATTAAATCTTTTCGGCCCCATATTGACTTTCTCTGTGTGTGTGTAGTTTAGTAAAAATCATGACAGCCTATTTATTATTTATAGACATGCAGAACAAGATGGTTTGAATGATTTAAAAAAGCTTTTTTATAAACATTGGGGGTCCCTGGGTAACTAGAAATGGCTCCATTTTAAAATGTTAAACTGCTAGTTTTTAGGAGGCTTGTAGTTATAGTGAATTAAAAAATCTAGATGAGAAATAAAGAAGTTATGTTGGAATTCCTGAGCTTGCAAGTGTTTGTTGGCATGTGCCAGTACCCTCGAGTACTGCCACTAACTGCTGACATACAGGAAGTTAATCGTACACGTTTGCAGAATCAGAGCCGACATTTGGAAATACTTTGAGCTTTCAGAAATAATATATACTATTAATTAATCAAATTAATTAATAATGAAAAATGATATAATAAAACACTTCAGTATATTCTTAAATAATACTGATCTCACTGGAATTCCAATAGAAGGTTCACTCACTTCCCAGAATTGAGACTGTATTTCTTTTTGAGACTGGAATGAAAAATACTTTTGACCAGATGACAAAACTCTGATAAATGTGTTTGATTTTTGTTCTCTGTTCTACCTCCTTTATGTAAGATTTCTAATTCTGGGGACCGGTTAGTAACAAAATATGCTATGGCTGTAATGATGGAGTGCTTTCCCATACTTCCAGCTGTTAAAACATAATATAATTTAATTTAGATGCATAATACCATGTCATCGACTGTACTGAAGCAAGTGTTTGGGAAAGGAAAGCCAAAGACGAGAAGCAGCTGAGGTGTGGGTTTCTTCGTGGCTAATTAGTGTGGTGCCTGAGCGTCTGTCCATCAGCCAGTCCCGATGCTCGATTCGCTGCTGAAGTACCAGATCATCTCAGGCTTGCTGGTGAGTGGATCTTAACCCTGAGCTGAAATGTGGAGATCTAATATCAATAAACTGTGAATAATTTGCCCAGATCGTATCAGAAGTCCATGGCAGGGCAAGGAATCGGGGTGGGGTCTTGCCAGCCCACTGCATTAAGCACAGAGTTATCATTTCTATCACAGCGAATGTGTCTAATAACACTCAAAGCACAGTGATTATGCAAATCGTTGTACCCTCATTGAGTAATAAAAGCTATCGACCATACAGAGTTAAGGGGGTTGCGTATTGTACGACTGCTGAAAAATAAAATCAGAGCGATTATGCAAATCACCCCCTTCAGCCAATCGGACCGCAAGTGAAGGGGAAAAAAATATATATTTATGCATCGATAACTGTGTAGTATCCCTGAGCTCCAGTTATTATTATTTTTGTTATTTGAGTGAAGAAGTACCCAGAAGCCCCGATCAATCCAATATAATTGTTTTCTTTTAGACTCTGCTAAGAATCTTGACTTGTGCAGTCATTATGTTTTGGATAAACAACAATTGGGCTCTGAGCTGATTTCCTGCTAGAAAGAAAACATAAATCAACATGTACTGAAAAAATACAGGGGGCAAGGGGAAAAACCCAGATATTTTCCATAAAATTAAATATAAAAGAATGTATATTTGCATAGATTTGAATCATAGACTCATAGAATCATTAAGGTTGGAAAAGACGTCTAGGACCATCAAGACTAACCCCCAACCCAACACCCCCCAGACCTCCTAAACCATGTCCCCAGGGGCCACGTCTGCACAGTGTTTGAACCCCCCCAGGGACGGTGACTCCCCCACCTCTCTGGGCAGCCTGTGCCAGGGCCTGACCGCTCTGGCAGGGAAGACATTTCCCCTCATCTCCAACCTAAACCTCCCCTGGCGCAGCTTGAGGCCGTTCCCTCTCGTCCTGTCCCTGGTGACTTGGGAGCAGAGACCAGCCCCCCCCTCACTCCAGCCCCTCTCAGGCAGCTGCAGAGAGCGAGAAGGGCTCCCCTCAGCCCCCTCTTCTCCAGGCTAAACCCCCCCAGCTCCCTCAGCTGCCCCCCAGCACACTTGTGCTCCAGACCCTGCCTCAGCTCCGCCGCCCTTCTCTGGACACGCTCCAGCCCCTCAAGGGCCTTCTTGTCCCGAGGGGCCCAAACCTGAGCCCAGCATTTGAGGTGGGGCCTCCCCAGGGCCGAGCACAGGGGCCCCATCCCTGCCCGGCTCCTGCTGGCCACACCAGGGCTGACACAAGCCCGGGGGCTGGTGGCCTCCTTGGCCACCTGGGCACTGCTGGCTCATGCCCAGCCGGCTGTCAGCCAGCACCCCCAGGGCCTTCTCCGCCGGGCACTTCCCAGCCCCTCTGCCCCAGGCCTGGGGCGTTGCCTGGGGTTGGTGTGACCCAAGGGCAGGACCCGGCACTTGGCCTTGTTGAACCTCACACAATTGGCCTCAGCGCATCGATCCAGCCTGTCCAGGTCCCTCTGCAGAGCCTTCCTGCCCTCGAGCAGATCACAGTACTGCCCAACTTGGTGTCTCCTACAAACTCCCTGAGGGCGCGCTCGATCCCCTCATCCAGATCATTGATAAAGATATTAAACAGGACTGGCCCCAACACTGAGCCCTGGGGAGCTCCACCTGTGACCAGCCGCCGACTGGATTTGGCTCCGTTCACCACAACTCTCGGGGCTCGGCCATCCAGCCAGACTTTACCCAGCAGAGTCCACCCATCAAAGGCATGAGCCGCCAGCTGCTCTGGGAGGGTGCTGTGGGAGACAGTGTCACAGGCTTTGCTATCGTCCCGGTAGATGTCAAGCGGCGCGCAAGGCTGCCCACGGGCGAGGGCGGGCTCTGCGCATGCCTGGGGTTGCGCGCCCTCAGCGAGGACCCGGCGGCCGTGCCGGGAAAAGAGGAGGCAGAGGCCTCGCCCCCGTCCCGCCCTCCCCCCGCCCAGACCACGCCTCCGGTCCCGCCCCGCCACGTCCCTCTCCGGCGGCGGGTCCCGCCCCAGCGGCGTACCGCGCCATGGCCTTCAGTCTCTACTCGCTGCTGCAGGCTGCCCTCCTCATCGTCAACGCCGTGGCTGTGCTGCATGAGGAGCGCTTCCTCCGCCACGGTGAGCCAACACCGAGAGACGGGGAGTGGGGGGGAGCGGGCCCGCCGCCCCGGCCCGGCCCGGCCCGGCCGAGGGAGGAGGAAGAGGAGGAGGAATGGAGGCCTGGCAAAGGGAGGAAGTTCCCTCCTGACCCGCCGGGCCTCCGGGGGCCCGGTGCTGCAGCCCTCCCGCCGCCTCGCCCCGAACATCCCCTGCCGGGAGCCGCCTCGGGGTTCTGGGGCCTGAGGTGCGGCTGATGTCCCTCCTGCCATTGCTTTGTCCCTTTTTTTTTCCATAATTCCCTCTTTTTGTCCCTTTCCACTGGTTCATCCCCGTTTGCGCCGCCTGTCAGGGTGTGGCGATGGCGTGAGGTGGTGTCTTTCATCTTGTGCCTTTTTTCGACGAGAGAGCGCTTCCTTCCCAGCCTTTGCAGGCTTCGGCGGTGCTGAAGAAAGATCCCCGAGGTTGGGCGTCCTCCTCCTTTAAAAGAAAGCAAAACACAGAAAAGCCACCACAAAAACCAAAATCCACCGACGCAAAGATCTACAAAGCCCCTGAAAAATAATCGACATCCAAGGTTTCCCAGTTTCCTGATCCAGAAAGTCCCACCTTCTCCAAGCCAGACTGAGCCTGGAATTTTGGCAGGGGTGCGGATAGTTATCCCTTCCTCCTGGTCTCTGGGAGGATTCACTGCGAGGGACCCTCTCGGTTTGGGTTTGGGGTTTTCTTTTGCTTTCCTGACGAGCAGCAGCTCGAGGAAAAGGGAGGTGTGAGGGCTAACAGGGTGGGTCAAGCCACTTGTTGGCCCCAGGAGGCCTGGGAGTAACTCCAGGCTCACCGGACTGGGAGAGGAGTCACCAACCGCCCCCAGCCCGGTGCCAGCAGAGCGAGGGTGACAAAAAAGAGGCAAAAAATCCCTCGGAAGTTGTTTCTGGAGAAAAGGAACTCGCAAGTTGCACAGTGCGGCTTCCCGTACTTCCAGCTGCTCCCTTCTCCACTCTGCTTGTCCCCCAGGGGGTCAGGACTCGAAAATTCCTGCTCCTGTCGCTGGGACCATGCTCTTTGCCTCCCCACAGTGGGCAGGGAAGGGGTTTTCTCCCTTGAAGGGCTCTGTAAACCTGCAGTACTTCTGTGGCCCTCCAAAGTTTCCAAATCCTTTTTTTTTTTTCAGAAGTGGTTAAAAAAAAATCATCCGGATTTGGAATCTGCACTGAAAGCTTCCTATCCTGCAGCTGGTTTCTCAGTGCTGAAGCATCGCTTCATACCCAACACTTATTTGCTTTTTTATCTCCTGGTAAAGGACAGTGAACAGATCTAGTTTGTTTGGGTTTATTCCTGCGGGTGGTTTTTTTTTTGAAGTCCACATAAACTGATTTGTTCCCCTGGCACGCAGGGGATAGTAGCATGTTATAAAGGTCCAGGTTTCCTTTGCAGAAACGTTGATCTGTCATTATGGATGCATTCATTAAAAGGTTGAATAGTTTCTTTATCTTGTTTTAAAATCTGATCTTGAAATAAAGTGGATTGGTTTGTAGTTTGTAGGTGGTGATGAACGTAAAGATATTCGAGGCTGGTCGCTCGGTAATATCGCTGATAGCGTTTGTCGCGTGGTTGTGGGTGTCTTTCCTGACATGTTTTTATATGACGCAGTTGGCTGGGGAAGTGATCAAGGGATTGGAGGATTTGGAGAGGAACCAGGAATTAAGGCACAGCTAACGAACCTTATCCGATCTGTACGGACCGTTATGAGAGGTAAGGTGATGATCTTTTGTTTAAACGTTCTTGTCCGTAAAGTTTTGCTTCTCTGCTTTAAGAAAATAATCGCGGCGCTTTGACTTTTTTACCAGATAGCTGCTATTTCTGCTCGTCATTTCCAACCCGCCCTTCCTTCACGTGCGGACTCTGCATAGGAGGGTTTGATAAAGCGTGAAACATTCCCTGACTCTGGCTTGTGGCACCGCTCCTGCTGCATCTTGTCTTTCCTTGGAGTTTGGGAGCTGGGGGGAAGCTTGGTGATCAATCAAAGCATGCAGTTAGCTTCACCTTGGCTAAATTCAATTTTATGTGAAGTACCTGGTGAGGGAAATGTAATTCCTGTGATTCTTAAAGGCAAGCCAGGCTTATGCACCACAAAGGATGGGAGAAAAAAAAAAAGTCTTTTTTTTAAGTTAGTAGTAATTTTTCGCTATAAAGCACACCAAAAGTCCCTTTCATAGGTGATGATAAAGAGGAGGTAACAAATCTTACCTGTCTTGCCCACCCCAGAGTAAAAACTGATACATTTTCTTCTAAATCGTGGCAAAGCTGAGTGTGGAAACTGACTTTGAGGTGGTTTTGTTTCATTTGGAGAAAGGATTGTTTGAGTCAAAGTTATAATGGGCCATATAAAAATATTTATGCTGTTGCTTCCTGATTTTTAGTGTCCTAGGCTTTGATCCTGTCTCCTTCTACTAATCCTGATCTTCGCATAAGAAAACTCAATGTGGTTTTTAAAATTTTTTAGTTTTTAAAAATGTTTTAAAAAAGATTTTGATAGATTTTCCTCCTTAAAAAGTAGCCTCCCAAGATAACAAGAAGTTCTGTCACTCTGTGGTGTGCAGAAGAAAATTTTCAAAGTTGCTCTTCTGTTTTTCTGTCCTACAGTGCCATTAATAGCAGTGAACTCCGTTACAATCATTCTCCTCCTGTTGTTCGGTTGAAGATACCCGTTGCGAAATCTTTTGGACATCCAAAGAAGCAGGTTGCTAACCACCTCTGCTCTGAGTTTTCTGGGATCCAGCACGGTTTAGCTGTCAATTTGACATTCAGCTTAAAATAATAAAGACACTATTTCTATTTATGCTATTTCCTAACATTCACTTGCAGTTTAATTAAACAAGATATTGGGATCAATGCAACAATGCTGCAAATCTATGGGACTGTGACAAGTTCTGTTGCTGCCTGTTAGTAGCGTTGACTGTTAGAGTACGCGTCACGACATATTGCAATGATTGTCGGTAGGATGCGGTTTTTAAATGTCTCGTTACTCAGGGATGAATTTCCTCCAGTATGCTTCCCAATTTATTTTTAAGTTAAGAAAGGCAACAGTTCTTTTTTTGCAGTTGCTACCACAGTCCTGTTGAACACAAGTTAGGCTCTGCAAAAGTGTTACAAATTATTGAAGTACAGTTGTGTTATTGAGGGAGACAAAACTAGCTGGGTAAAGCCCTGACCCAGTTCATGCTGGAGTCAAATGTTCCCGGTTTGATTGAGAACAGGATTTTTCTCTTGGTAGTCTTTTAGAATCAATAACATTCTGTGCTGATGGGGATTAAGTTGAAAATAGGTGCAATTGCTACGGAAAAATCTAAAAAGCTGTACCTAAAGCTGGGCAACTCTGTATTAATTTAGACTAGTGGGTGATGTTAGTGATTAGTATTTGTTACTGTTCTGTCAAGGATTATTATACTTCTTAAAATGCACGTTAAACTTTGCGTGGTGATTGGTGTGTTGGAAATGGGGAACCGCTTGTGCTCCGAGCTTCTTGGGAAACGTGGGAGGGGCACACTATGCTCTTTTCAAATGCAATTCTTTGTTTAAAAATAATGAATTTGCAGCCTCTTCTATTACCTCTGCTTTTTTCCCCGCCCACTGTCTTCCTTTGTTAATTTAGCAGCTTACTGAGGTTGGAGCTCTGGGTGTGATCTCGCAGCTCTGTCGCAGAGAATATTGCAAATTGCTCTGATCTTGTCTCAGTTAAGGCTGCTGGGCTGGTCCAGTGTCATACAGCAAGTCTGAATTGCAGAGGGCTGGTTCTCATGTACCTTTAGGAAAGTTAGAAGCCTCACGTCTGTTCCTTTACTAAAGTGCTTTAGTTCTTCTTTTTTTCTTTTTTTTTTTTTTTTTAAAGTGGGGAAGGCCAAAGGAAGGCTGGCACTTTCATTGTTTAAAACAGCTTAGTTTATCCTCTCTCTGTCTCGATGACTAAAGCATATGCTGTTGTATACAAAGATAAAGCTGTAATATGTGTAAATGAATTTAACGATCTTCAGTTGCAGTGTTTTGCAGAGTAGAGTATATCCAGGAGAGTTTTATGTTGTTTCCTTTTTTTTTTTTTTGTAAGTGAAAACTTGTAAATAAATTCTGAATCTCTAAATTAAGCCCTCTCTTTCATAACTTGCTTTTTGTCTGCGTCCAGTAGCAGTATCTCAAACCTCAGTTTCACCCCGTTCCAGATAACAGAATTACATGAAATACCTTTTTCTCCTTCCTGTGGCACTTGGGAGTATCATCTCTCTGCTGTGAAGCTGTAGTTGGTTTAGTAGCAAACCTAATGAGCCGTGGTAACGCTGGCTTGAGGCAGAGCAGGGTCATGCTAGTCCTTAAAGCAGGTAGATCTATTTATAAAGTATTCCTTATGATAATCTTTGTGTAATTCAGAGGTGACACGGGTATGGTCTGGATCAGTTATTTTCCTATCTGTTTTTCATGGAAACTGGACAGTATGTACGTGGAACAGATGAAACCGGGAAGGTATGCAGGCCTTTCTGTATTTCTGTAAAATTTTTGTAAAAAAACCATGGTAGATGTTTCCATTGCTGAGACATTGGATTGCAGTACAGAATGAGCACAGCTTGAGTATAATTTCCTTTTTTGTATCTATTGGCTGTTAAAACACTAGTTCTTCCTACAATAAAAGCCAGGACTAGAGATTACAAGCAGCAGCTTCAAAAATGGGTAAAAAGTGATTTACCCTATCTTCCTGTCCTTTCAAAAAGGCTGAAGTTTCAACGCATGGCTTACAGCATGCGGGCAGATGATTTAAAAATCAATTAGGAGCATGCAGTAAAAGTGAGCAGCAGTTCTGTACAGCAGGAATCCTGCATTTGAGGCAAAACTGGGACATGTTTTACCTGGCAAGATGCAAAATAGCAAAGCAAAGCAGGGCAGCTGCTGAAGATCAGGTCACCCGGGTAATGAGCAGGGATGAGGGCAAAAGGGTGGACAGCAAACAGGCGGAGAATGAAGGAGTGTAGAGAGAAACAGCCAGGGAGGAATTACACTGCTGCCATCTCCTCCTGCGGGTCTGAGTGCTTCTGGAACATGCCTGCTGTGACTAGGTTCACACGAGGTGAAGCACCTTCAGGCTCAGGTGCTTCAGGAGCAGGCAAAAAAGCTTCCACCTGGCAAAGAGCTCGATATACAAAGCAGCCTGCAATCCAGCAGTCACTTCACCACAAAGAGCGTTATCACTCCTACCTGGCACAGAAATTACAATAGCCAGAACATGTTACAGATCAGGGTGATGGCTAAGGCTTTCCAGTGTAGATTAATTGCTCATTTCTAGTAAGGATTTGTGAACTGGAGGTGCTTTCACAGCAATAGATTGTGGGGCTGACTCCGTTCTGAAAATAAAGCCTGTGGGACACTTCACATAGTCTTCAGTGCAAATACGGACAGGAAAAAAGGATCAGTTCTGTATACCTGTACTGTTAGAGGTTTTGTTTTGAACAGCGTAGGAACAGGCAAAGGGAAGAGGAGGAAGGTAAGGGGTTTGTACACAAATAAAGAAATCTCAAACTCACTTTACTTATCCTTGACATGTCACATTAGGATGCAAGGTTATGAATTTCGAATTGTATTACCTCATATACCTTTGATTTTTTAATATACTATCACAATACAAAACTGAGTGTATAGAATAATTAATTGATTAATATAATATTAATATAATATTAATATAATATTAATATAATATTAATAATTAAATGATTAATTCATTTCTTATGAAATCCTAGAATCACAGAAATCATAGAATCATTAAGGTTGGAAAAGACGTCTAGGACCATCAAGACTAACCCCCAACCCAACACCCCCCAGACCTCCTAAACCATGGCCCCAAGGGCCACGTCTGCACAGTGTTTGAACCCCCCCAGGGACGGTGACTCCCCCACCTCTCTGGGCAGCCTGTGCCAGGGCCTGATCACTCCGGCAGGGACGGCATTTCCCCTCATCTCCAACCTAAACCTCCCCTGGCGCAGCTTGAGGCCGTTCCCTCTCGTCCTGTCCCTGGTGACTTGGGAGCAGAGACCAACCCCCCCTCACTCCAGCCCCTCTCAGGCAGCTGCAGAGAGCGAGAAGGGCTCCCCTCAGCCCCCTCTTCTCCAGGCTAAACCCCCCCAGCCCCCTCAGCTGCCCCCCAGCACACTTGTGCTCCAGACCCTGCCCCAGCCCCGCTGCCCTTCTCTGGACACGCTCCAGCCCCTCCAGGGCCTTCTTGTCCCGAGGGGCCCAAACCTGAGCCCAGCATTCGAGGTGGGGCCTCCCCAGGGCCGAGCACAGGGGCCCCATCCCTGCCCGGCTCCTGCTGGCCACACCAGTGCTGACACAAGCCCGGGGGCTGGTGGCCTCCTTGGGCACCCGGGCACTGCTGGCTCATGCCCAGCCGGCTGTCAGCCAGCACCCCCAGGGCCTTCTCCGCCGGGCACTTCCCAGCCCCTCTGCCCCAGGCCTGGGGCGTTGCCTGGGGTTGGTGTGACCCAAGGGCAGGACCCGGCACTTGGCCTTGTTGAACCTCACACAATTGGCCTCGGCCCATCGATCCAGCCTGTCCAGGTCCCTCTGCAGAGCCTTCCTGCCCTCGAGCAGATCAACCCCCCCGCCCCAGTCGGTGCCTGCTGCACCCCCACTGCAATGGCAGCTGACGGCCGTTCCCGCCTCCCCGCTGAGGCGGAGCCGCGCGCTCTTTGTCCCTCAGGCCCGCCGCGGGCTGCCCGCCGCACTGCCCGCCGACGACTGCCGGGCCCCGCCAGGGACACCGGTCCTTGCGGGTGCCCCTAAGCATTGCCGCGGCTCCGGCTGCTGTGTCTGTACCGGGCGGGCACCGGCGCTAGGCCGGGCAGCCCCGGCTCGGCGAGGGCCCCGCCTGGCGGGGCGTTGGCGGGTGGCTCGCGGGGGAGGCGGCGGGGCGGCTGGAGCCAGGTTAGTCCCGGGGAGGCGAACTGCCGCCAGGGCTGCTCTCCCCTCTCCTCCGAGTGGTACCGCCCGCCGCCTTCGAGCGCGAACGGGCGGGCGGAACCGTCCGCGTCACGGGAAAGGGGAGTCCGCCGAGCTCGGATACTCCCCCCTCCAGCGAATGGACCAGCCCACCTGCCCAGTGTAAACCGGCGGAAAGCGGCGGTACCATCTCCTTGGGGGGGGTGGGGGGGTGGTGTTGGGGGCTGGTTGTTCTCTCACGCCCTTTTCGGGATGGTGGGGGAAGGGGAGGGGATCCGTCCCCGACGGCGCTGTGGGGCGGGGGAGCGGCCCTGGCCCCAGCGCCCTTCTGCCATTACGAGCCGCTTCCACGTCGGTTACGGGCACCTTGTCGCGTCCCTGTCGGGGACACGGGCGCTTGGGCTGCCAGAGGCCGCGTGGGAGCAGAACTGGACGGTCCCTCGTGTCCTGACCAGCCCCAGTTACCGTGCGGCTGCATCCCCTTGCTGAGGCTCTAATGCCGGCGCGAAGGTGAGGTTCCCCCGATGTGTTGGGCTGCGATTAAGAAAACCGAGGCGCTGATTCAGGACTTCCTTGCTAGGCCGCGAGCTCTACATTTAAAATCAGCTGTGCTGAAGGCTGGCTCTGCAGATAACTTCGGTACCACCTGAATAGATACGCTGTGAGTAGGAGAACCAGCGGAGATCTAGGGTAAAAGAGGAATTAAAAAAAAAAAAAAATCCCATTTCTGCTAATGCAGGATTTTCTGTCCCCGTCCTTAGCTGTGCAGTCGCTCTGCGGCCATGCATCCTCGGCTAGAGAATTCTCATAATAGCACCTTCTACAGTCCCCTTTTTTTAATCTTTTAGCACTCAAAATTCCCTGTGCTAGAGTTGAAGTGCCTGAGGGAAGAGAGTGTTTTATTTTTTGTCGTGGAGATAACGTGAAGTTATGCAAATTCCATTCTGTTCAGGCTCTTTGCACTATTTTGCTCAGAGAGCATGCCTTAGAAACCTGGTGCCCTCCTTCCCCATGCAGTTGATGACACTCCCTTAGGAGTCCTGTTATCAGTTCTTTATCATAGACTTTTAACCTTGGCCTGTGTAGCAACAGACATACTATCAAATAACCATTATGCAGTTTTATCTTATTGCAGGGAACCAGCAGGAGTAATGAAAGAGGAATCTCAAAGCTTCCTGCCTGAGTGTCTTGTACCTGAGACATCAAGTTTATGTGATCTTGGTCACTGATAAAACTGTCTGCAAAGATAAAACTGTCCTAATAGAAAATTAAATTTACAGCAGATTCTAATCATGATGTTGACCACCCTGCATGTTTTTTAAAACTACATACATGTTACATATTCTGTCCGTAACCAGAAGGGCTCAATGTAGAACCGCGATGACTTGCTGGTGATGACGGATCTGGTAGTCGTTACTCTCTCACAGCAGGAGAAAAGGTTCCATATTGGACATTCGTTAAGAAATAGCTCAGCAAACTGGCTTGTGGAGCAAAATACAGCACTTGCAGCACATGTAAGGAGAATTACTGGTTTCTGAAGACAGCTTTTTAAGCCAGATGACTCGCACATGACCTTACCATTTTCCTCCCCGGTGCCTTCACCCTTTGAATGGTGACTTCTGTTTTGGGCAGTCTCCTTTTGTGTGACACAGAACCTTGCTATAGAAAAAACGCTTGACTACTTCACTTTGCAAGAGGACGGAAGTAACCCTTCAGGCTGCTGAATATCCTTGACCCCCGAGAGCTTCCAGGCTAAATCCATGCTGGCACACAGGCAGCTGACCCCAAATAACCTAAGAGTTAGGCCACCTGAACTGTGTGGGCTGGATCACTGTAGATCTCGCTTACAAAAATAAAATTAGCAATATCCACTTTTGCAGAGCTTTTTGAGCTTTATAGTCGGAGCACTGTATCATCACTTAGTAGTATTGTGTTTATTTTAACTTGAACGGGGCCATTGGTGTCGGTGGGACTTGCTGAAATGTGCTTGCTGAGGCCTTGAACCAGCAATACCAGACCTAATGATCCTCTTCCCACCAGTCTTAGTTGTTTAGAGAATTTTTTGACACACACAAATAAAGGCACTTAAGAAACAAATAGCACCTGATTTCCATATATAGAGTCTTTGGGAAAATACCACCCCATCAATTATGTATTTTTTTAAACACTGCCTTTTATTTCTCTGTCTAAAGGGGCCCATTTAATACTGCGAGTAATGTTCTGAGTAATACCGGGCTTGGCACAAATGAGGCGCTTAACTGAGTTCCTTATTTTTATTATCCATTGTCTGCTAACCAGTTTTTTGTTGTTTCATTTATTTGCCTTTTCCCTGGGGAAGGAAGGATGGCAGCTCGGCGTGCGCTGAAAGCTGTCTTGGTGGATCTCAGCGGCACACTTCACGTTGAAGACTCAGCTGTGCCCGGCGCGCAGGAAGCTCTTAAAAGGCAAGCTACCTTTTTTGATTTCCTCTGACAGGTTATGTCGGCGCTGTTTGCACAAAGACGCTTCTCTCAGTAAAAGGGCCAGAAGCTTCTGCCGTTTTATGCTGTCCTGGATAAGCAAATACGCGGCCAAATTCTGCTTTTGTTTAAACTTGTATTAATACCAAGAGAAACCAGCAAAGAGCCTGGATGTTGAAAAGTTGCCATGTATCACTCAAGCCCCTGCAGCTTTCCTAAGTTACCCTCTGGATCTTTTCTGAGTCTTTTCTAGATAGAAAAAGACAATATTCAGAGTGTTTCTGCTAATTCATATGGGACTACAGCCTTAGGCAAAGTACAGAGTAGTTAAGCCAACCCGAATTACCCCATGTACACCAAAGTCACTTCAGCTGAGCGGTTCCTTGGTGCTTTGTTTAACTGCAGGAACCTGATTGTTTGTCTGAGCCCTTAGGTCTGTGGAGAGCTAAAGAGGAATAACAGAGAGAATCACTTGGCCTAGTGCGCAACGCACCATTTGCAGAGTTCTCGTTTCTTTTGGTCTTTCAGCTGAGGCTTCGCTTTACTATTTTTAAGGTTTTTTTCTTCTAGGTAAACAGCATCAGTTGTCTTTTAGTTTGAGAAACATAATACAACCCATGTTTTGTAGGAATTCCAACACTTTCATAAACGGGATGGTTAAATACCTCTTTCTATTCTAATTAAAGGGTGCCTAAGAAACTGAGGCATAGTAAAATGACTTAATCTGGCTGAGTCAGCAGCAAGATAGCATACGCAACCCCAGGGATCTTTGTACTGTGTTATGAAACTGTTTTCCTGGAGAGGACATCTTGCAGTGGATGAAGAAAACCATGAAGTGATATATGATATCATGATGAGTGAGGGAGGGCACCTTAAGATGCTGGGGCAGTAAGAATTAATCAGGAGAGAGGAATAGGGTTGAATTAAGGGTGAGAAGTTTTTACTGGAGTTGCATTGGCTGCTTAGATTTTTATATAGCTGGACTGTCTCTCAGAGGAAAAGTTCACAGAGGGATTAGGAAACTCTGAATTTCTTTTCATAAATAATTCTGTGGAAATAATTAACTCCTAAAGATGTAAAATTGCAAGGAAGTAAAAACTGCTAAAGCATTGGGTGCTCATTCATTACCCATTCATTCACTGGACTTTGTTTGCCTGGGATTTCATGCTGCAGGGAGAACTTGCGCCAGGTGAGAGCCAGCGTTCTTGAACATCCACACGTATATATATATATACACACACACATAAAAGCAGTGGAATTGTCAAGAATGGGTCAGTTCCTGCCCTGTCTGGTGCTCGCCTTTGAACCTCCAGGCAGTAGACTGGACAGAAGAAATGGCCTCTGCAGAATCAGAAGACAATCTGTTCTATAAAGGCACTGATTCTCCTTTGTCCTCTGCTTGATTCCTGCTGAGCCGTGCTCATGCAGGCCCTGGACTGGCTTTGGCAAGGGAGGGCGTTAGGGATGGGGTGAGGCGCAGGGGGAGTCTGGTGCTGTTTGTCAGCTTCAGCCTGCTGTCACAGCAGGTGTCATTTCACGGCCAAGAACAGACAGGTCTTTTTGCTTAGAGCTTTGAAAAAAATATATTCTCGTGCTCTTTTCTGCTAATCCATGTCATTGTCCTTCCTAAAGAGACACTGAAATGCTTGGCCTGCAGCTTGCTTAGGGAACAAATGGATAGATTCTGTTTTTACTTTTCAGTATTGAGGTCCACAGGAAAAAAAATATTAATTTTTATTTTATTAGCCACCAGGGGACTTTTTTACAAGTTAATTCTTGTGAAGGGTCAGCGTATCCAACAAACAAGAGAAAGAAGCAGCAGCAGGTGCAAGCGAGTCTCCAGCGTTGACCAACTTCACTGTGATGTTCTCCGTGCAGTCGTGATGCCAGTGTTTGTTTCTATAGCAACAAGCAGAGAAAGTGATGGTAGGGGAATAATTAAAGGGAACACTGTTAAAATTGTCACTTAAAATTATTTGACTGTTTGGTAGCATGTACTGTCGGTGTAGGGCAATAGTGTGTTTTTTTGTGATATCGATGTTCCTCAGTAAAGGGAGAAATGGCTGCAAAAGCTGGCACAAAGTCGCCGTGCAGGTAACAGAGGCTCCTGGAGCATCCTGCATCTCTGTATGAGCCACTGCTGCTGTGATATTCACCCAGCATGTGGAGTTCAGTATATTAATTTAGCAACAAGGTTCTTTTGTTTATTTATTTTGTTTCAGGATGCTGTTGATCCAGAATACAGAACTGGTTTATTTATTATCTAGTTTGAATTAAAAGGCTTTTCAAACTCGTTTTTGATGATAGATGTGTTTTCTACTACTGTGAAGATGGAGTTCAGAATCACCATTTTCCTCCAGACTTCCCCTGGTAGAAGCAAAGCAGGGGACACTTGGTCTTGTTCCGGTAGCTGTAATTCTTGCCATCTGTTTCACCTTGCCCTCCAGTCCACAGAAGTTAACCTCCTGGTTCTTCCGTGGCGCCAGTACAATACTGGGACATATACAGTCTTTTAATGTACAGCCTTTAGACAAATGGTCCTTTTTCAGTCCCAAAAAGACATAAACAGAAGGATGCTGTGGCCAGTTTGCATTTTTTCTTCATCCATCAGGCTGCGCAGCGCTCCAGTTACCATTCGATTTGTGACGAACACAACAAAGGAGTGCAAGAGAGACTTGCTGGAGAGGCTGACGAAACTGGGATTTGACATTGTGGAAAATGAGATCTTCACGTCTCTGACGGCAGCCAGAAATCTTCTGGAGCAAAAGCAGGTGCGGCCTCTCCTCCTGGTGGACGATAAGGCCCTGCCTGATTTCACAGGTGAGGTGGTCAGAGAACAGCATGGAAGTTACTGAATGGCTAAAGAAACACAGTGCTCTCCCTTTTGTAGAATGACAGTCGTATTTGTACCACTAGCTGTGATGAAGGCTGGAATGTGGAACTTTCCAGAGTCATAAAGGTCCTTTCTTCTTTTTAAATTAACATTAAACAGTCTGAAGTCGTAGCTTCTTGAGGAAATGGCAGCCAAAGCCTTCAAATAGTCAGGAATTGGGGCAAAACTCGATACTTTTTATTAATTTCCAGTGTCAAGAAAAGGAATACTTATCACTAGATCACTGGAGATTTATTGTACCTACCAGTGTTGATTTGTTTATAGTAAGGATGTGTTGATTTGTTGGCAATCAGGTTTCCCTCAGCTGTTGTACAGCTATTTTCAGTTTGTTATGAGCAAAATCATAAAGAGCAGAAAAGCCAGCATGTAGGCACACATGGGAGGCTGTTTCTCTCTTAATACATTATTATTAAATATAAAATCTCCAGGAAGCTGTTGTTACTTACCTTGTATTGAACACCTAGATCTCACTCCATGTACTTTGATACCTTAATTGGTGACAGAAGGTTCATAGCCCTGTCTTCTCGAGATTGTAATCTCTAAAGACCTGGTTAAAACTTGTTTTACTTTCAGATGTTCCCATTTCCCTCCCTCATCACTAAGGGGAGTAGAAGATGATATATTATAAATTGGATATGTCTGGCAGGTGCCTGAAGCTAGGGCAGTTAGTCCTTGACTTAACCACATCGTTGTTTCAAGAGTAGTGAAGATACCCACAGTTTTAATGTACTCAGAGTTGAAAACTGTATATAGTATATTCAGCCTTTCATCTAAAGTCAAGGCAGCAAAAACATGGACGGCTTATCACTGCTCCCTGCCCCTTGCCTTATGAACTGAAATTCTTATGCCTGTGTAATTTAAGTACGTTCTAATCTTGCTAGGAGCTAGACTAGATTTCCTGTTTATTTCCTGTTAAATTTTAGTGCCCTAGTCTAGTCAGTAATCTTCAGAAAGATAAGTGTTCAGGAGAAAAGCCTCTGTGGGCTCTGAGAGCAATGAAACCTGATAATCTGTTCCACCTAACATTGTACCCAGAGAAATATGCCCACAGCAATATTCTGTGTTTGCATTCTCAGGAAGGCTTTCTTGGGTCAGAAGCAGCAGAGGCAGCAGCTATTTCATCAAAGGTGGTTAAATCAGTTTAATCTCCATGTATTTGGGATCTTTCCATCAGTTTTACAGTAGCTGATGCTAATTTTGTAAAAGATGGCAAAGCTAGAGGTATCAGCAGAGTACCTTGGTGGCATTTTCTATGTTGCTTGGATCTGGAATGGATTGTTTCTTTTTGCTACAAGTGGTTTTGCTCATATTCTCTCAGTGATGCTCTTGAAACATTAAAGTACAATGGAGAATGTTTTAAATTCCTGTTAGTGGCTGCTATTGAACTATTCTTGGCTAATCTCTCTATAAAGTTTGTCACAGATGGATGAATGTAATCTGTTCCTGGTTAAGGGACCCAGATGCTTTTGGATGGTGCCACAAATCCACGTGGCATCTCCAAGCGTACATTTTGCCATCTGAGCTAACTGAAGGACACTTGGCAGGAGACATCAGCCAGCAAGCTGCAATGCCACTCGCTGGAGACCCAGGAGCTCTAGTTATCCCAGGAAAGGTGTAGGGAATATGCTGTGTGAAGGCGGAATAAAACCCCCAGCAAGTGCAGGATGCAGCTGATATTTAACTTGTCCTAAATAAAACTCTCTGGTACTCCTGTTTCTCCTGTAGATGCCACTCTTCAATTGCCGGTTCTGTTCAGAGGTGGCACTGCCACGTAAAAACAGCCATGCTCCTCCAGAGCAGCGCAGGGCAAAGGAGGTGCAAGCTGTTCTCGAGGGGACTAATCCCCATTAAAAAACCAGACCTTCCAGAAGAGTCAAAACTAATCTAGTGTAACAACTTCTAGGTCATGCTGCAGTGCCGTCTTTGCCATCATAACCAGACTGATATGCAGAAAAACAGTCAGGCTTTTTCCCTTAAGTGAGGTTTTCTGTGACTAGAGGGAATAGAAGAACTGGATGGAATTCACTAGCCTTCCTGCTTTACTGTTTTACAAAGCATATGAATATATGTAGAAAGAGATACTTAGATAACAAAAAGCCATTCAGTTAAAAAAGTGGTTCATGCAGTCCGCTGCATTTCAGTGAAGGCAGTGAGAGAATCACTGTTCAACACTTGCTGTTTAGACTGTCCTGCTGCAGAGTTGTGTCCATTGTGAAGGATGGCAGAGCCTGGATAGATCAACACCTTTTCCACAGATGCTTTCCTCATTTCTAAAAGACATCAAGCTAGCCTGTGTGAAGTGTCTGTGTCAGAAAATGCTCATTTTTGCTGCAAGGTGATTAATTGCACTTGTTGACTGTGTACTGTTAAGTATGAATCAAATTCTGTTCGCTCAGAGTCATGTTTTGATTTTCCAGGGATAGCTACCAATGACCCCAATGCTGTGGTGGTTGGACTGGCTCCGGAGCACTTCCACTATCAGATGATGAACAGAGCATTTCAGTAAGTCAGTCCTTCCTTGTGGCTTTTTGAATGGTGGCTCTATTGTACTGGGCTCTGGACCTCTAGACAGGCAAGGAAGTCCTTCTCCTATCGGAAGAAGAGGGCGTTACTTAGTGTGATTACAGTGTCTTCCTCCATGTCAGAGAGAGAGCCACTAGCCTTGGTGGATTTGGGACCTTAACCCTGAACTTCAGGCAGTCCACTAGCCCAAACCTGAGCCCAGCATTCGAGGTGGGGCCTCCCCAGGGCCGAGCACAGGGGCCCCATCCCTGCCCGGTTCCTGCTGGCCATGCCAGGGCTGACACAAGCCCGGGGGCTGGTGGCCTCCTTGGCCACCCGGGCACTGCTGGCTCATGCCCAGCCGGCTGTCAGCCAGCACCCCCAGGGCCTTCTCCGCTGGGCACTTCCCAGCCCCTCTGCCCCATTGCCTGGGGTTGGTGTGACCCAAGGGCAGGACCCGGCACTTGGCCTTGTTGAACCTCACACAATTGGCCTCAGACCATCGATCCAGCCTGTCCCGGTTCCCCTGCAGAGCCTTCCTGCCCTCGAGCAGATCAACCCCCCCGCCCAACTTGGTGTCTTCTACAAACTCACTGAGGGTGCACTCGATCCCCTCACCCAGATCATATGCTGGGCTGGATGAATTATGGATCTGATCCAGCCTGTCTTATTTCTAAATTTCTTCTTTCTGTGTGTTGGCGAAGGGGTAAATCAGATAGATCTTATCTGTGATCATACAGGAGTCAAGGTGCAGTAGTTTGTGCAGAGATGCATAGCTGTGCAACCTTCTCTCCAGTTCTAGATCAGCACAGCACTCTTGATTTTAACTTGAAAAAACACCTTTAGCTTCGAAGACTTTAATATGGGCCTGTTGCTGAGTTTACCCCTGGTGATGTGCCTTTTGTCTGTTGTGAAATACACAGAGAAAGTCCTCTGAGTGTCCCACCTCCCCTGTGCCCAACCAGAGCCTGCTGCATCTCCGTTTCATTTCACTGGGAGCTCTCTGAACCCACTGTCCCTTTGCAGTGGTTTAGGCCAAGCTGATAAGCCTGGCCTAACCTGTGCAGGTGGAAGGAACACCCACCTGCACAGCCCGTCCCAGCTGTGTGAGTGCTAACCCCATGGGCAGCCAATAACCAGCTCTAGTGCCATCTCAGAGCTGAAGAGGACATTTTGTAACACCCCAGATAACTCTCTGCTGTGCTACGATACATGCAATGAGTCCTTCCCACTCTTTGCTCACAGGATGATTGCCACCACACAATTTTTCACCTTGGGATTTGAAAAAAATGTGATCTCAAGCACCTTAATCTGCCTTTATAACCACTAAATCCAAAGAGGGAGTATCAATTACTGCTCACCAGTATCCTAGGGAAGCTCCTTGGAGTCGGAAGGCAGTGCTGTTATCTGCATGCCAGTTCTATGTCATAAGGACATGTGTTGACCCAAACTGGTTCTCAGGCAGCCTCATTAGTGCGTGTTGCCAATGGCATTGATCGTGGAGTTTTACAGCGCGCTTAGGAGTGCACTCTAATTTCACAACTGCCTGAACATAAACCCATCATGTATTCCAGTGCTTGCCTAGTTTTATTTATTGATATTTCTGTCATGAATATCGTGTGAGCATCCTGTGTCCCGGGATGTCTGGGTGGTGAGGCCAGGATGCTCACATAACATGGACTCGATGCTACCCCCTTGAATACATGTCCCTCTTGGGAAGCGAGGCCATGCCATGCCCACTGCAGGGGACTGAAGAAATTCCTCTGTGAATCTCCTGGATTTGCCTGGTGTTTTTCTGGTGCTGTGTTTCAGGCTGGGCAGAGGCCCTAGGATGGGCTCTGCCTCATCCTTAACTCTTCACTGACTTGTTCTGGGTTATTCCCCCAGTCGTCTCTTAAGGGTAAACTTTTTGCTGGTGTCAGTTTTGTTTGGTCTAATGGAAATATTAACTACTGGCCACGTTCCCTTCTTCTTGAGCCCTATGCCATGTCCCTTACTTTATTCCTTGTCCTTTACCGCTCAGGTAATTTCGATTTGCATTGCTTGTAGCAAAACTTTAAGGTGAATCTGATGAAATACAGATACCTACAGTGCCGATGCCTGTATCTGAGCTGGTGACCTGGGCTCCTGAGGGAGAGGGGAGGTGCTTGTAAGGCATCTTTCATTTTTCCCTTAGTGGGGCTAAAATAGGACAGTTGAACTGTGCCCGAGAAGTGCTTTTTCCTCTCCACTGACTGTGAAGAGCCCAGGCTGACTCATTACCTGATACGCAACTACTTGGTTGATATCCAACATTTTATTAGGTAAATTTAACCCAATACAAGTCCCAAAATGAGAAAGAGTAAGGCCATTCTCTAGGCACCATTTGAAATGACTGAGACTAAATTTCTCTTTTTGTATATGTTGGATTTTGATGCCACATTTGAAAGAATTCTCTCAGGTGAGATCTTTCCTGCAAACTGCTGAATGTAAGTGGTTGTGGTGCTCTGTCAAATTAAATTTTTCTGTATCCTAGAGGCATCCTCCCATTGTGAACATACCTGGCTGCTCACAGATACACATGCCAGCTCTCTTCCTGTTGAGCTTGCTTTGGAATGCATTGATTCAGTAGAAGGGTTTTGCGATAATTAAGTGAAATGAAATATTGCCATTTATGTACTGCTCGGAGTACCCAGGCTGCTCTGCAGGTGAGCAGACGTCCTCCACGGAGCGTACAACTCGCCTAAGCCAGCCTCTTTGAGCAGAGCTCCAGAAAGGCAGTGAAGGGGCAAAGCAAGACGTTGATTGTTTTCTTAAAGGCCTTTTTTTTTTTTTTTGTAAATCAGGTGGGGTTAATGGAAAGAAAAATCCTCCTTTCCCACCAAAAAGTGAGGCTGCTTAGAGTAATGGGCCCAATTGCATGAGAAATGTAGACAGGCTTTTAAAAGTTACCTGTTAAAATCCTCAAGATAATAAATTCATTATTTGGGGGATTTGTTTTATTAGCAAATTCTGGGGAAAAGAAAGAAAAGAACTTTATTTAGCTCTCCAAATGAATGCCAGCTTGCACTATCATTTGGGTCTTTGTGAAAGCCAGTTCAGGCCTTCAGTGGTAAAAATTGGTTTTTTTTTAAATAAAATTTTTGTATTTCCTTCTTCATTCATTCTTAGGTTGATTTTGGATGGGGCTCCTCTTATAGCTATACATAAAGCCAGATATTTCAAGAAAAAAGATGGCTTGGCTCTGGGACCTGGACCTTTCGTAGCTGGGCTGGAATACGCGACGGACACCAAAGCAACCGTGGTGGGGAAGCCGGAGAAAACCTTCTTCCTTGAGGCTTTGCGGGGGACTGGCTGTGCCCCAGAGGAGGCCGTCATGATTGGTGATGTACGTGGGGACCAAATACCTTCTCACCTGCCTGTTAACCTGGTGTGTCGTGCCTCCCAGTTGCCATGAACTGATCTTTCTAAAAGCACTGGCATTAAACAAGTGGTGAAATTTGAACCATTGAAACTTGCAGGATTTAACGTCTAGTCCATGGGATTAGTACTCTTACTTCAGTCAGTATTTAATCAGGCAAAAAGCACGTAGTAAAGCATTCCTGTGACAGTTTGTCTAACAGTTTCTGAATCTATAATAGAACAGATCCTAAATCTAAAAGATTTGACTCTGTGTAGCCGCTTTTAAGCATCTTACTAGTGATCTGCAAAGCAGAGAACATCATGAAAAACTTAACAAATAGTGTCTGTGACCACTAACCAGCTGATCTCCTGTTCCGTCCCAGGACTGCAGGGATGATGTTGGTGGTGCCCAGAACGCGGGCATGCGTGGGATTTTGGTACGGACCGGTAAGTGCTCGATGGATCGGTCACTTTGGGGTGAATGCAGCAGATGGGTTTCCTCAGCTGCAGCACGGCAGCTTGTCAAGCAGTAAATTGCGTTTTAGTCAGGCCATTATATTTAACATTTCAACAACAGGGCTAGAGCACAGACCCCAAACCAATCACAGGATGATATAAAGTAATAAATGGGGGTGGCTGGTCTTGCAGGTGTGAAATTTTTCCAATGACTAAAATCCCAAGCACTAGTCAAAAAACAGAGAGAACTGTTACTGTGACATCTCTAGATTGCCAAAATTGGTCAGAGTAATGCAGCCTCTCATCATTCAGGAACTCTGGTGATGTTCCCTAGTAATTACACTGGTAATTATAAAAGTAATTTTGCTCCAGACAGAAGCAGAACCTTAAGGGACTGACAGGTATTACCAGTGTTATTGATGGTACTGTGGACTGGGCAAGGTCTTTCTGAGGCGGCAGCTGCTCATGCCACACAGTCCATGGTGCTGAAAATGAAAGCAAGTAATCCTACTCTTCTTCATAAAACCCAGAAGGGAAGGTGATAACATTTCAGGAACCCGCAACACGAATATCTGAATAGCCAGAGAAAGAACAGTGCCAGTAGAGTGGAGTGAAACCAGTGCATAAGTAATGCTGATTTTTGAGCCAGAGCCGCCCCTGGAGGAATCTTCAGCAAGGCTCAGTATTTGTTTAGGGGAGACTTGTGGGATGTTTGTTGCAGGAGGACCCCAGATGGGCATTCCTCCTACTGTGTCTAGTTGTTACTGATCCAGAGAGGCTGTAATTTTCAGGGGGAAAAAAGGATACTCAAAGGACCTTGGTAAATGCCTCATTTTGTCCATCTGTTACAGGTAAATATCGACCAGCAGATGAAAACAAAATTAATCCGGCGCCTTACTTAACCTGTGAGAATTTCCCAGAGGCAGTGAAACATATCCTGGAGCATCTGGTATAAGAAAGGGAATAGTTAGTTTGAAGAGACATCTGTTTCACATCATTTCCTTTACTCTTGCTTGAAAAATTAAGGTCACAGGATCAATGCATGCATTGCATCAGAAACCCAGCCGTGAGCTCCTTCCAGTTGAGCTGTGAAAGGGCAGAGGATAGGTGTGGGCCCTGCCCGGGCACAGCAGAGCCCCTTTGCTGTAGTAGTTCCATGAGGATGTAGTGAGGGACTGCGGATACCCAGCAGGTGAGGCAGAAAGGCTACAACCGACACAGCTGCTTTCCTGAATGACATAGGGAGTGCAGCAGAGAGTTCTGTGTAGTGTCAGTTTTTGAGAAATAACTGATGAAAAGCCCTGCCTGGAAAAGTATCACATTCTTGTGCTGAATAAGCTAAACTGAATAAAACCCACACTGGAAATACTCAAGTAAATAAACCTCAAATACTAAAAGAGCCTTAGTCAGCCTGTGGTGATGTCAGTGAGTACGCCTGTGCTCTGCTCTGATTCAAAGGTAGAGATTAGGCATGTTTAGAAGTGACTTCTGAATTGAAATATCACCATTGTTTAATAATAACTACTGTTGAAATCTTTCCTCTCTTTAGAACAGAGCCTGGGTTTTGTTTTTCAAATTTTCCATAAAATTAAAACTGTCAGCATTTTACAGATGTTTTAATTAGATGCTGTTATTAAAAAGAATGGTATGGAAACAAAAATCTGGTATGAAATGCCTTAGAGACTGAATTTTTGAAATTAGACTTCAACAGGGTCCTATTAATGCTACAGTTGCAAAATTTCACTATTGTTGGGGGCTTTTTTTGTTTCTTTTTAATGTTACGGGAAAAATCCTTCGCAAGCCATGGGGACAGATTCCAGTTCTTACCCGGTTGGTTAGTAGAGCTGTAAAATGAAATTTAATTCTGTAGCAGGCAGTGCTTTTCCTATGCGCTAAATCCACTGATATGAACCAACTTTGTAATGATGGTAAATAGCTTTTCTGGTCCATTTGCGAACTGTAGTCATCAAAGTCCTTTACAGTTGTTTTACAGTGCTCCGGAGTGTTAAATTATTAGATTGTAATTATACATTACTGGAGTATTAACCTTATTGAAAATATAGTTTCGTGTTAACGAGCCATGCTTGTTCTTGTTAAGAAAAAAAATCATCATGATGAATGAATGGGAAGCTCTTCTCACATGAAAGACCTGTCTGTCTGCAGTCTCACTTGGTGGGTGGTTACTTGCGTTGAGATTTCATCTCTGCCTGACGCAGAATGTGTGGGTGGAGGAGACTCGGCCGTGGACATACCGGAAGCAATAACTGCCCCCCGCCGGGAACAAAGGCCATCTTTAGATACTGTTTGCACGCCCTCAGAAGTTGTAACCTATGCTTTTGAATAAATCCACACACCTCTTTTCCACACCAACAATTCTGAACCTGTGTTGGTTCCTGCTTGGAGTATGTCAGGGAGCTCTTTGGCCCACAGTCAGTCAGGTTCAGGAGGTGAGAGATCTATAAGCAAAAAACCTGTGAAGACATTCCCCATAAAGACTTCTGACAACGTGAGTGATGCTAGAACAGTAAAGAGACTGTCGGTGCTTTAGAGGTCCCGGAGCGTGCTGGAAAGCATGCAAGCCTGTGGTATGTCTTACAAGAGCAGCTGTACAGAAGCTGATGCAAGAACACTGGGAGAACGGCAGAGAGGGTAACTCTCTTGCCAGGCAAGAGGGTGGCAGCCATGAGACCCGAGAGCCTGAAAACATGACTGATTAGAATTCCTAATGAAAATGTGAAGGGAGGTGTGGCAGTCCTGACTGGTTACCTGGCTGCGTTTATAAGCAGAAAAGCCTCCAACTTGGCTAGTATTTACTGCTGCGCTGCAAAGTCTCACTCTTAGCGTTTTATGGCTGGCTGCGAACCAGTGGGTAACCACCAATCCAGTTTCTAGTTAGATAAGCCTAAATGTGCTGATTTTCTACAGTGTCTCCAAGCTCCTCTAATTCATTGCCTTTTCCACCTTGGAAATACCCAGAACCAACAGGCAAGTAATACAGGTGGCACATCAAGATGTTGATGTCAGCCAAAAACAATGTCTTGTTCTATGAAGCACAGCAAAGCTCCTGAATGTCATTCAAAGCAGTCACTTATGTTTCAATAAAAAGGGTGCGGGTCTCTGATGGTAAAGCTATGCTGATTGTGATGCTTTAGTGAGTCTCAGAAAGGGGGAATTAAACTGATCTGTTTTTTAACAAGCTTTCTGCTTCAGATCTTCCACCCCAAACCTGTAAATAATGGTCATGAATAAGGACTGAGAAGCAAGCAGTCTTTTAAGTCTCTATACATAAAATTAAGGCTGGAGTCTTCATTACATAGTATCTGCAATTACATTATTTCCATAAAGTATGTTTTTTGAGTGGTCATTGAAAATGGCTAATAAAAATAACCAAAAAACACACACACACCCCCACCCCCACCCCCACCCCTTACATTTTGAAAGTGACGATCTCCCCTGGAAACAACAGCACTTCCTTCCCCATCACCACTCAATTCTTTGAAAGCAAGGTGATGCCATTCTGGAAAGCAAAAATCTTGGAAGTTTTCAATCTTTCAGGGTTTTCGTTTTCAAACTGACTCAAATTCTCTCTGCCAAGCTGTGTACTTCTGGCTTAGGTTCTTTGCTGATGGCTTGGTGTGGGCAATCACATCCAGGAAATCTGCTGTGGTGATCGTGTCCAAGCGGATCACGGGTAAGTTACTCTTACCTAAAGATAAGATAATTGATTAAATGCTGTTATTATTACCGAAAGATGTTATTTTATTTCCCTGCCTAATGCAATGCTGAATATATGAAAACAACAGAATAAACATAGTGAGATGAAGAAAAAAATGTATTTGTGCACAGAGCACAGACACCAACAGCTTTAAAAAAAGGCCTGATTTTCAGAAATGTTTACCTTAGGTAGTTGTTTTAGAAAGGTACTATTTAAAACTTCTAAGCAGATAACAGAGCTCCACCTGCTGGGGTTGACATTAGAATTTCTGGAGTTACAGCAGTAGATCAGCATTTCCCAGATCACATTCCCTACTCAGAGCTGTGGTACCTGGCTGATGATTTTCAAGAGCATCGAAAATTTTCCTCACTGGTCTCATGGCTGCTTCCTTGCACACGAGTTTTATGTCTGAGCCGGAGTACCCGTCTGTTTCCTGTGATGGGATCAGAATGATAGATCACAGCTTACAGGCTTACAAAGCGGACAGGAATGGCATTTACAAGGATGTAGAGTTTATATATATATGTAAAATATTTGTAAAGTCCATTCCTGTCTGAAATATATGTGTATATCTACACACACACACACGTATATTTCTATGTGTCCCCTCCCTTCAACATTATGCTGCTTGTTCTTACTTTGAATGTCCAGGGTATCTTGTAGGAGCAAGGAAAATACTGGGCATTTTCTTTCGAAGGGGCAATTTTCTGTAGGTCAAATAAGACTCATCTTTCTGTATCTGTTCCTAGCTTTCCTGTTAATAAAATAACTATATTTCCCCATTGACATTTATGAAACAGAAACTGAGCAGTATTGCCTCTGTGAACAGATGTAAAAAGGGCCAACTGGGTAAGCTGTAAGGTATTTTCAAAGAATTTAGGATGTGACAAAGGGCTAAGTGAAGAAAGCCTGGGTATCTAGTGAATCTCTTCACTGTCAACATGCTCTTTTCTCCTGCAGCAGTGGAGCTGTGACAAACCTTCCCTACACAATTAACTGTTCATTACCCCGATGAATTGCAAGTGCTCCCAGCCTGGTGAGACGAATGATAAAATATACTGTTGCTGCAAGTCTCCCTGTATTTAAGGCTGAAAAGCTGGCCCAACAGAGAGGATCAGAATATACCCTTTGCAAGCAGAGCAAAGAGTGATTTCCACAGCTGGGCACGTGCCTGTGAAACGCTCAGCCCCCATGTCTCGCTGGTCTCCCTTTGTCTGGAGCCTCAAACTGAGCTGAGGTCCTTCCCCCAGCTCTGGATGTCGCAGTTGCTGTAGACAGAGGTGCTGTCCCAAGCCCCTGCTGCGGAGCTCTTCCACCACATCATAACGCCACCTCTGCGGGTGATGGATGTCACCAGTGCTTGCGGTTCCCACCCGGAAAGACCTCAAGCACTGAGCGGGCGCTGTCCCTGCTGCAGCGCTGTCTCACCTGGCCCAGCAAGCTGTAGTCCAGATCCGTTCTCAGCTCTACTCCTCCGCTGTTGCTCAGAGAGGGCAGCCAGTGCTGGATCATCACCTGCCGTGCCTCTTTACTTGGGAGGTCAACCAAAATCCTCTTCTCCAGCCGCCGCAGCATGGCAGAATCTAACTCCCTGCAAGGAAGGGAGGAGAGGAATCGTCTCGGCACGTCTCGTTGTGGAGACACGGCTTTGACAGCAAGCTCCTCGCTGCAGGACTGACATTTTTCAACCCCACCTGTAACTAATTTTGGGGGGCAGAAGAAGAAAGGATTAATTATCCAGTGTATTCCTGTTCAGTATGTTAGTGATAAGCTGGCTTGTGACAATGAGGCTTGACAATAAGAGTCAGAGTTGTAGTTATCTTCCCTGGCTCTGATACTCATCTGCAGCATGTCTCATCAGCAATAACCTCTCCCTTTGCTATTAAGAACACACTACAAATTGTCTAGGGCACTGTCAGGACTAATTAATTGCTACTTTGTAAGGGATGCTTTGTAGGTATAAACTACAGACTGAAGGTCTTGGATGCAAGGCCCGTGTTTATGGCAGAACAAGATGCCGATCTGGGACTGCTCCTGCAATACAGATTATAAATAACACAGCCACAAAGGATCATGTGAAGGATGGACAGGCTGGATAAACATGTCAGTGAGCCAAAAACCACGATGCTGCCAACATCAACACTGATAAAGTTGTTCTGCCTAAAAAAAAAAGGTAAAGCACAAAAGATTGGGATTACTCTTCATTATTTACTTGCTTGTGATGCACAAAGGAATCTTAAAAGAAGAATGAATGTTTCTTTCTGTTCCTTTCTTCACCATCTGGCTGACCGACCCCTTGCCTGTTATTTACCCATATTGCCATCCTCCGCATAAACAGGAAAAGTTCTCAGGGCTTTAGAGGCACCCATGCAGGTGCTTTAAACTGCCCTTGCAGGCAAAGGACAACTGCAGCCAGAGTTGCTGCAAATACCTAGAAGTCCTCTAAATTAAGACATTTTCTATCACTCCTCCTGCTTCAGAGCACTCCAGGATCACAGTTCCATGAGCTCCATAGCCATGTTCTGTAAATAAGTCCCCTGACACACAGAAGTTGCTCTATTTATCCAGGATGGTCACTGTGACCCTGCCTGTTGGCTAAAGAGGAAAACAAAGACATAATATTTTTGTTATCTTAAGTGTTTCAGCTGTTTGCTGAATTGTTTTGTTAGTGATCAAATGTATGGTTAAGTGACATTAACCAGAATAGAATAATAAGCACTGAGCCAACCAAAATATTCTCTGAAATAATAGCCAATAAAAGTATCAAGAAATGCTTATGAAAAGATATGCAAAGCTGTGCAGGACCCATAAGAAAGGGTGACTTTTCAGAGCTACTCCAGGTTGACATCACAAGGCATCAAGCCATGTTTATCACTTCCAAATTTAATGAAAATAAACAAGACACCTGTTTTCATTTCCAGAAGGAAGAAGGATAACAAATGTGTTTTAGGCAGAAACTAAGAGACATCAACAACTCCAGAGGTGAGCCCAGAAACAGCAAAAAGGGCTTACTGGTCCATAATTAATCCCTACCTAATCCTGGGCGATCATCACCACAGTGCTCTGGAGAAAATGGCACTAAGAATGAGCAAGCTTCTCATCCTTCTCACCTCCCATCCTTCTGTGCAGATGGACTGGGGAGACCCCAGAAGGTGAGGGCTTGTTCTTGCTCCACATCTTCTCATGCTTCTCTCAGGGCTTCTTCACATCGTGCTCCTATGTTCTGCTTGACCACACACACCATGCACTGCTGCAAGTGAAGGAAGGGCTCACTACGGGGTAGTCCCAGATCGGATCTGCGTTTCGCAACCCACCTCTTCTTCAACTCATCTTGACCACACACTCACGGCTCTGAGAGGACTCAGCTTGGACAGAAGGGCAGAGTCTATCAGCCTGCATCTAAAGAAGAGCAACGGAGCTGGGGCAGGCTCTGGAGCACAAGTGTGCTGGGGGGCGGCTGAGGGGGCTGGGGGGGTTTAGCCTGGAGAAGAGGGGGCTGAGGGGAGCCCTTCTCGCTCTCTGCAGCTGCCTGAGAGGGGCTGGAGTGAGGGGGGGGCTGGTCTCTGCTCCCAAGTCACCAGGGACAGGACGAGAGGGAACGGCCTCAAGCTGCGTCAGGGGAGGTTTAGGTTGGAGATGAGGGGAAATGTCTTCCCTGCCAGAGCGGTCAGGCCCTGGCACAGGCTGCCCAGGGAAGGAAGTGGTTGAGTCAACACCTCTGGAGGTATTTAAAAGACATGTAGGTGTGGTGCTTGGAGATATGGTTTACTGGTAGGCTTGGCAGTGTGAGGTTGACAGTTGGACTCCGTGATCTTAAAGATCTCTTCCAACCTCTATGATTCTTTGATTCTATGATTCACCCAACCCGAGGGTGGAGAGGGAGAAGAAAGCAGCACTGCAATGGAAGTCCAATTATAGGCAGTAATACATTAGGAAACATTCACTATGTGTTTAAGGATCACTTTATTTCTTCACTAATGAGGCCTTTATTTTATTTAATTACGTTGAATCATTTCAACAAGTAATTTGTCAATAGAAAGTGCCTTGCTGATGCGTAGCAGGAAGCGAGCCTGGGCAGCAAGCACTGCCTGAAGAGAAAGATCAATAGCTGCAGTGCAGCTTACGACAGCGTAAAGAGCTTTGTTTAGGCTTCTTTTCATTCATCTAAAAGCAGCTTGGTACTATTTTTTTCATGATCAACAAATATCCAAGTTCAACAAATCTCTTGAAATCCAGCTTAATACCAAATGTTTGCAAGAACAAAGGGCTGTGATGTGAAGGCACAACCTCGTACTGCTAGGTATTTTGAAACTTTGTTATGAAATATCTCTGTGCAGCTGAAGTCTAGGGTCTTAGAGTAGGACTGAATGTTGCCTAATACACATAAAAATAATCTGTAAACACATAGTTGAGATCTTAAAGGGGGCTCAAACCCTACCAATCTCTCTGGAAGCAGATGCTCCCAAATTCCTCAAGGCTGTGAGCCTCAATGATGATGTTAAATGCTCATGGCTTTCACTAGCTTTCTGCCCCACTAATACACCTTTCTAAGCTTATATTCAGCCACAGCTTAAAGCATATTCTCTGCGGTAAGCATATTTCTGCCAGACAACCTAGTCATTACACTCATAGGTTGAATTTGCTTAAGAGGGGACAAAATCCAACCTGTCCAAAAGGAAATTCTAAGCCTTCAGGTATAAAACTTTCAAAAGCGAGAGCTGGCTTCTCACAGTGTCTCAGCTGCCACCCTCGTACCAACACAGATTGCCAGCTTTCTGTGGGAGCAGTTCTCCCAACATAGAAATCTTGCCATTTTGAATCTACCTTAAAAAAGCTGTGTCATTTCTGATGTTTCAAAGAAGCAATTTTGCAGAAATTAGCACTTCAAAATTGCAAAATTATCCAAAATTAGATGTGTAAAACACTCAAAAATGTAGTCTGTAATTTTTGCATGGCTTTCCAGAAAGTTTTTCAGTTGCATAAGGCAGACATATGGTAACAAGACACATGCAGGAATCTGTTTCTGCAGAAGCAGAGAGAGGTCAGCCTCACACTTGTATTAACACATCTCCAAGACCCCTAGATCCATCACAAGCCACATGGTGACCTTCAGACCAGTCACTACCTTTGAATCCAGTTTCAAATACCCAATTTTTCCTTTCAAACCAGTGTGCAAGTGTAGAAAGACATGGATCCTCTAAAGACATCTTGATCCCTTTTAATACTGCCATGCTGCAGCATTACATGTGCAGCTTAGCTACTCACTGGATAATTTGAGAGATGTCGGAAAGGTGTAATGCATTGCTCAGAGTTTCTCCTAAAAGGGTAACGATGCTGCAATAGATAAACATTCATAGTGTATTACTAATAAAGAGAATAATGGGTTATTAATGTATTAATTATCTTTCAAACGTTCACACACAGAGTAGCTATTTATTTTCAGCATTTTCTTACACAACTGGAACATAATTACATCAAATTCTGTTCAGTTCCTTTCCTGTAGATACCGTAACACAAAATGGGGTGGATTTTGTACTGATTTAAATTCATGAGTTTGTCCAAGGCATAAATCCCCCAAACCAACACACAGACTCCATTATTATAGCTATAAAAGCCAGCGTTGGCTTTGTACAAGCCAAACTTTTACATCTACAAACTTTTACACAAATTTTAGGTGCCCACACAGCCATTCTCCTAGTTCAAGAGCGTGAAAGCCCTGGGCAGGCCATGGAGAGAAGCAGATGAAAGCCTCTGAATATGTTGCCAGTTTGGCATTTGTATTTCAGCAGGTAAGGTGTCTGCCTGGTGGTTCTCAGAAGCACCCTTCCTTGATTGTATGGGAAACATAAAGCTTTGCATTAGGAAAGAAAATGCATAGGGAAAGACAGGCTTGTAGGAGGAGGTGGACTGGATCTCCTCCCATGGTGGACAGAAACTCCAGCCTTTACATCAGAGAAGAACAACTGAGTAATTCTCAAGTGACTTCTAATTTATTTTAATTTATCTAATTTTGATGATGGATACTGAAGGGTAACACACTGCCTGTTTTTATCCAGCAACTATGCCTCTATGCCTAACTTAGAAGGCCACTCCCCTTAGGCTTTCTTACATTCAGAAATATTTTGAATTATGCTCATGGTACCTAGATTAGGCCCCTGCTTTGATTTACAGCATCACAGAACGGTTGAGGTTGGAAGCGTCTCTTGGAGATCATTTAGTCCAACCCCCTGCTCAAATCAGGGCCAGCCAGAGCAGGTTCCTCAGGGCTGCGTCCAGTCAGGTTTTGAGCATCTGCAAGGAAGGAGACTCCACAACCTCCCCGAGCAACCTATGCCAGTGTTTGATCACCCACGCTTGAGCTTTCATGGGATTCCTGCGGGCTCACTCCTCCAGCCTGTCGAGGTCCCTCTGAATGGCAGCACAACCCTCTGTTCTATCAGTTACTCCTCCCAGCTTTGTATCATCTGCAGACTTGCTGAGGTGCACTCTGTCCCATCGTCTGAGTCACTGATGAAGATGTTAAACAGCACTGACCCCTGTGGGTCTCTCAATTGCTCTGAATTGCTGCATCTCTTTTTTGCTGTTGACTGTCAGAGCAGGGGAACCTTGCCTTCTACCTTAGGTGCCAGAATTAGGTGAACACTGCCCACAAAGTTCATGAAAGATGATGGACTATGGTACAACACGCCTTTGTTCATCATGCAGGAAATACTGTATGGCAGAGCCATCCACAGAGCTGGGGAGACTTGGGGACCCACATCCTTCTGTGCTTCTGAAGGACTCAGGCTTCTCAGCACCAACATTTTGATAATGGCCCAGGCTTACACAGGACTTACTGAAAATATTACCTTTGAGCCTCAGTTCTGAGGCACCAACACCACTTCTGTTATTCAATTCTCCTCCCCTGTTCCCTTCGCCTTTCAGACAGGCCTGCCAAAAAGGGGATCAGCTGAGGAAAGGAATAAAGCATTACCACAAACTTTGTGAGAGAACATGAGGTGGTGTGTCATGACTGAGAAGTGCATTCGTACGTTATGCAAAATAAAATATGCACCGGGAGTTGATGCTTTTTTCCTAAGTACTCAAAAGCAAGCAGCTGTGGATACACACACAGTGTCACTCAGACTCGGACACTCCCAACGGCCAGCAACAGCCTGCTGATCACAGCCCAGAGCCCTCCATCACACAGAGAGGCTTTTCCAACACATCTCCCTGTGGCAAACTCATGAGAATCAGCCAAAAATCACTCACCATGAAAAATAATCCAGGAATGAAGCCTGTGGTTTTGTGGGTGCAGAGCCCTCACTGGTTCCCAGCCAGTTTTGGCTACCTTGCTCTGCAGCTGTCACTGCAGAGCTGGGTGAGCGTCACATCAACAAACACCGTGCCTTTCAGTCAAATTTCAAATATTGCCACTTGAAATGCTGCTGAGCCACTATTCACACAAGGTCATTCCTGGGAACACCTGCCATTGGGCTCCACCAAACATTTCCCAGACCACGGTTTGAAGTTCCCTGGAAACAGGACTGCCGTCTCCTCCTTTTCAGACTCCTAGCTTGACCACCTCTACGTGTGAGAGGTGAAGAGGCCCACTTAGGTCTGCATGCCTTTAGGGACACATATCAAGAAAGACCTCAGTGCTAGCATGATTGGCAAACTGCAAAACATTAGTCATTCAGGCTGCCCCCAGCAGACACCTTGTATTTCTCTGCTTCATGCACACTTCAGGGAGAGAAGGAAGCATGGAAAATGCCTAACTCATTGTTTTTGTAGACATCTGCCTCCAAGACCGTCCCTCACCAAACAGATAATTTCCACAGTTTACTTTGCTGAGGTTCCCCTTTCTGCTTCCAATGCCCAGACTTCTCTGCCAGAAAAGATGTTCTTCCACTGAAGATTTCATGGATTGGTAGCCCAGGGGCAGGGGCAATCTCAGGGCAGGCAGAAATCCGCAGACTAGTTCCAACCTACAAAAACTAACTGCAAAAACAAGCCCATCATCAATGTGCTTCAATTCCCTGTACTGGTGTTGGCTCCTACTCCCGGAAATGATTAGTGAGCTACAAATTGAACTGTTAAAAATAGCTGCATTCAACCAACTGCCGTTGTTTTCCCCATGTACTGTTTGCAACCATTTGATAATGTGTTGTATGATAGAAGAAGATATGCTACCCTAGTTCAGATGAATGATCAAGCCAGATCAACACGCTGGCTCTGACAGCGGCCATGGGAGACTCTGTTCAAGGAAAGCACATGAGCTGGCCATTTTCTACTGTCTGTTGGACTCCCCTGAGCACCCACAGTTGTTACACTACAAATGTTACCTCCCTACCTCATCCTCTCCTGTCTGTCGTCTTCTCAATACACATCCTGCCCATTTTGGGAACCAACATGATGAAGTGCCCTAGTTCCAGTCGTAAACTGTTTATTCTTCTATTCTGAATTATGTTAAAGGAACTGAAGAATTTTGTCCCTCAACTTTAAAAAGTCACATTTGATACCAATAAAATCCAACGTTCCTATATATGGAGTATCCTTCTAAGCACTAGATGTTTTAAGCACCTTACAGTTCCAGGCTGAAACCCTTCTTAGCTTAAACATAGTAAATAACTTTCCTATGAAGTCAAACACTCCATTTTAAATACCAGCAGCTGGCAGCACCAGCATATGTTGACTTTATTATGGATTATTGTCATGTGGCACAAATAGCAAGAATTGTAGAGTTTAAAAGTAAAAGCTCCAAATTAATCTTTAAATGCTTTAACCAAATATCAGGGCTTTTTCTGCAAAAGTCTAAATAAAATCTTTATCTGTGCTTAGAAGCTCATGCAAATGTATTCAAAATGTACTCTCTGGATCTCTTACCATGGCAGATTGGAAGCTGCTAAAACAAATACAAGATCATCAGATCGGGCCAAGCCATCCATCTGCACCAGTAATTCTGTTTTCATCCGCCGACTTCCTTCATGTTCACCACTACCAAGATTCAGAGAAATATTATTTGCTCAGTGCATTAAAGTAATCATCTTTATTTATACAGTGTCATTCACAGCAACTGAGCCCTTGTCAGTTTTGCCCCAGTTCAAAGCATGATTAAGCTCCATTAGCTAACATCTAAGCATTAAAATCAAGCTTTGTAACGATTACTTAAATGGACTCTTTTCAGTGCATTAATGTGAGGAGAATTCACTGTTACTGAATCCAAAGAAAATACTTTTTTTTTTTCTTCATATTAACCTCCACACAATGCTGATGTTTACTGGAAAACAGCTAAGGCTTTGACTGATCGATCTATACAGGAGAATATTTATAATGTGATAGTTGCCATCAAATAACTAACACACCTACCTATTGAGGGCAACAACTGGCATTTTTCTGTGAGTGAATGTTAAGTGGCCACAAGGAGATACACCTACTCCTGAATTCAATGTTTTGCAAAATGTTCTATCACGAGCAAACAGAAAAAAATGTCATATTGAAATTAATTTAAAAATGGGGCAAAGACCACACAGAAAGGATCCTTCCTCAAAAAGAGAAAGGGAGCTTAAGCAAAGTGTTAAGAATTCTGGCCCTTATCCAGGTGGCCAATTTTGCAGGAAACCAATCTGAATTCTTGGTCCCAAATGTGGAGTTCTTGGAAACTCCTGGATCAAACCCAGAGAAAATATCAGGGCCTTAGAGCTACAATTCAGGTTTAATGGCTTATTTCTGCAAAGGCATCCACACATCAGTGCAAAGTCAATATTTAATAAGGATATGTAAAAATAATTATATAATCTTAGATGAAAAAAACCTTATTAATCCAGTGATGTTAATAAGAGCTTTTAAAAGTATATATGAAGGCAAAATTTGGCCTGTAATATATAGCTGTTAACTGACAATTATTCCAAGTTGTAGCTTTAAAATATGGCATATTCTGTTTATAAATCTTTGTGAGCATGTAATTTACAGTACATAAAATCCACTGTAATGGGCTCCTAATGGTTCTAATAATATTTTATATTTCTCCTGCCTCTTTCCCATCCATAAGCTTTTCAATCTGTTTTTAACTATAAGCTGTCTACACAATGGATGACAATAGTAACAACCCCCATTCCTGCATCTGGAAGTCCCGCCAATGCCACCAAAATTTGTCCCGTTAATGAAAACACCATTCCACAGTGTACACTCCATCTTACCCTGCTATGCCTAAACCTGTCCAAAGCGTCACAAAATCAGCTGCTTTTTCCTCACCTCTAACAAGTCATCTGTTGTTTCCTTCCCACTGCCTTTATTTCCACTTCAAATCCCTTATTTTAGAGTACAGCACTACTAGTTATACACTCGTGCACCTCCCTCCTCCTCACGGTCTTGCTGGACCCATAGTCCCTTGCTAGTCTTCACAGAACCTGTCTTTCACACTTGCTTCTCTACTGATCTCATCTACTGTGAATGAAACAACCACTACATCTCGCTCTTCAAATCCCCACAGCGTATGCAATGCTTCCATGAAGCGGTGCTTTTGGAGCCGGCAGGCATTCTGACAATAACACACTGAGAGGCTCCTGAAGTTGATAACAGAACAAAAGAAAAATTGCTTAATAAAAAGTCAAGAAAATTACCATTATCACTCGAAGTAATTATAATGTCCATAAAATCTAAAGGACAGGTCTTTCAGGGGCCCAACCATGCTCCTGTTTATAGCGTAGCCTCAGGCTTTAGTTTAGCTAAGATTTGTTTCTCACAGGTATGCTCTATGATTAAACATTGGTCAGCAGCTGGACACACACACACACTATTGAAAAGATGGAGTAGAAGTGGGACAAATGTCCTAAAGCCATAGGAAGTGCTCTCATCAGTTACCCAGAAGCGGTGCCTCTTTGACTCATAACTGACTCCAGCTCATCCAAGAAAATTGTGGAAGGAGCATGGTACCGGGCAAGCTCAAACAACACCTGTTTAGAGAGAAGAGTAAATGTGAAAGAAAAGATAAACTAACACAAAAAGGAACTAAGGGCTGCTGGCACAGAAGATAAATAACAGTAGCCACATTCCAAACTTCTAGGACAAAAAGGGATATCTGCTGGGAAAAAGCTCTGGGTAGGCTGAGGGTCCCTGAATCCTCTCAAATTCTGAAAGGTTTGTAAAGGAGATATAAAGAACACAGGCTTGTAATCCTGTCTTTATTTGTAAATCTTTCTGGCTAAATCCTATCAGAGTACCCTGCGAATAATGGGATAGAAGAAAACGATCCATCAGAGGATTCTGGGAACTCCTAAACTGTTATCAGAGATTAAACGCCTGTCTTTCATTGTTGCTCCATTTGTAGTTTTTTAAATAACGATTTGAGCGAAAAAAAAACCCAAAAACCTCAGCTGAACCATCATGAAAGAAAATGGACGGATTATAAGAATCAAGAAGTTCTTTTGTTTCTCCTGGTGAAAACAAACACAAACTTCTTGAAAAATCAAGATTTAGAAAGGGAATGTTAAGCTGACTCACAAAATCTGGGTCTGCCCTTTTGAGAAAGAAGTTTCATCTATTTTTCTGTAAGCTTGAAGAGGCTTATATTAGCAGTGAAAACATACTGTCAGTTTTTCTTCAATGAAGTGTTCTTCGAGTTCTTAAATAAATACCACTAACAATATATATTAATGCAGCACTTTGTAATCGGAACACTTAAGAAAACAAATTTTAAAAGATACATATTATTTTATTTGGATATGAAACACAGGGTTTAAATTACTTGCCCATTACTTGCCATGACCGGTATTGTAATTAGTACTGTTTAAGGAAGCAAAAGTTTGCAATTAAGTAAAATATTGGGTTATACAATACTCTTGCCATACAAGTGGCTTCTCCAAGATGGTTGAAACAAAAACTGGACGCTAGGATATCAGTTCTGTTTATACACCCGCTATCACTGTTCTCATGCAAAACATGCTGACAGTTTGCAGTCTACAGTTTTACTAATCTAAAATATAAAATCACACCAACACAGCTGAGAACTGGATGAGCAGACATCCCTCCAAATGAGCACAAAACCCAAATATACTCCACACAACTTCAGAAAACTCCTGCACCAGCCTCACGTGATTTTGTGATATGAATTCACAAAATACTTTTTTTTAGATCTGTCCCAATCCACAATCTTATTTCATTTCTGGATTCTGCCAAAAACTCAACTAAGGGTGAAATGCCACAAATTCAATGTCATTGCAAATGCTGCGGCATGTTCACAAAAACCCTTCTGGACAGTGGTGTCCAAAACCAGACTGTCCCATCCGTACTCCTGCCAGAAGGGAAACTTCTAGGAAGCTACTAAGACAGATTTCAAGCGAATCAAAAACACAGGAGGTGAGTGTTGGAAGAAAACCGTGCCATTTTAAAGGACAAAGGAGACATGAAAAAAAATTATGTTGCAGACATTGCTTAAATTTCGAGAGATTAACAACGCTTTCAATGCCATTTGCTGAGTGCAGCCTGACACAATTCTTCACTTTCAAGAGCTCTCTATCTGTCTGAAGTGTAGCCTAAGAGATGAGCATAAAGGAAGGCTAAGAGCTTCTGGGTTTCTTACACCGAAATGGTGGACATTGTGGAGAGATTAGGATGGGCATCTTAGGGCAAGGATGCTACACCTGAACCCCTGAAGTTTTTTGTACCACAGTTGAGCCATGCATGCTACTTCCTAGTCTATAGGCAAAAATACATTTACCCATTTACCATTGAAGTACCTTCCTTAAGATGACATTACATCTGTGTTTGGCTGCAACATCTTTGTGACAAGGGAATTATTTGCCAATTCTGGGCCCTGAGGACTAAAAATAGTAGCAAATTTGGGAATCTAAATAACATTTTGTAGGGAGCCTAGGAGCCAACCCTGCAGAAACGATGTGAAGCACTTAGAAGGGGCCACTAATCAAACACAATTTTAGTTAGGAACTCTGCTTGCCTGTCTCTTAGTCAGTGAGTCAAAAATCTTTGCTGCCTTCAGGACATCTGCTTCATCTTGCATTACAGAACTAAAATTCCACAGCAACAATCCATTGTGAGGCTTCTGCAGAAGTCATGTTACTCCCATTTTAAGAACTAGATACAAACAGAATCATATGTTTTGTCCAAGACAGGAAAGAGTATGAGCATCAGAGGAATACTCACTTTCCAGTTCTGTGTTGAACTCCAGTTCTTTAAGTGGGAACCTGATGTTTGTTGAATTATAATGAATAAGAGAATAAGAGAATAATTCTTACCCGGACAAGTTTTTCTGAATCACCCCTCCATTTGCTGACAATGGTGGATGCTGATATGTTGAAAAAGGTTGTATTGCATTCTGTGGCAACAGCCTTAGCTAGCAACGTTTTTCCAGTACCTACAAACAACAGTGTTCAAGAAATTCACTCTTTAATGAAATACAATGGAAATGTTTGAATAATTCCCCTCATCTTACTATGACTCAGGTAAAAACAGTAAAATATCAAGTCATAGAATCACATAGAATGGTTTGGGTGGGAAGGCACCTTTAGAGGCCACCCAGTCCAACCCCTCTGCCATGAGCAGGGACATCTTCAACTCGATCAGGTCGCTCAGAGCCCCGTCCAGCCTGGCCTTGAGTGTGTCCAGGGATGGGGCATCGACCACCTCTCAGGGCAACCTGGGCCAGGGTTTCACCGCCCTCACCGTAAACCATTTCTTCTGTATATCTAGACTGAATCGACCTTCTATTAGTTTAAAACCAACCTACCTTGCCCTATCAGAACAGGCCCTGCTCAAAAGTCTGTCCCCACCTTTCTTCTAAGCCCCCTTTAAGAACTGAAAGGCCACAATAAGGTCTCCCCACAGCCTTCTCTTCTCCGGGCTGAACAACCCCAGCTCTCTCAGCCTGTCCTTGTAGGACAGGTGCTCCATCCTTCTGATCATTTTCTAGCCCTTCCAGGATTGTCTGGAGAAACTCAGGTAATACAGCACTGCAAATGCATTTCCCAAATTCTGAAGTACTACATGCTGAAATGGTCAGATGCCTTCTGTGGCAAGTACATCTAAACATTCACGGGAACAAATGGAGTTTACTCCAGCGACAGCCTTTGCCACCTAGCATGGGCAGTACTTGTGTGCTCTGTCCCCTCTCAGCCACACTCATGGTGGTAATGCTTGTGTCAAGGTGGAGCAGAGGGAGCAGTGAAGCTGCGCTGACATGGAAAACACCCAGCTAGCACAGCAGAGGGCAAAGCTTCCACCCCGTTTCCAAAACAACCCCCAAACACAGAAGAAAGAAAGGACGTTTTCCTTAAGAAGGTGAGTCCATGCCAGATTAATTCACATTTTGTAAGATCAGGTCAAGCCAAACTTGATTAATATGGCGCAAGCTCAGTAAAAATAGAGATACAACATGAATTCTCACTCCTCTGAATGGTTAGTATAAGTACTGTTTTTTGGAAGATTCAAGTGTAGAATTAGTCCAGGGTTGTGAGAAAGGCACATGGACAGGTCTTAGGGTGAGAGACAAACGTAATTATCCACCATTGTCTCCTTTTATTTCACATTAGAAAGCAAGCTCTTTATCAACACATTTGATCTAATTAGCATCAATGATTTATCTGTGGGACAAAAACAGATGTAGTGATAAACAATGGATGTGGTATAAAGATTTTCCTACCTGGTGGTCCATACAGCAACAATCCTTTCCAAGGAGACAGAATGCCTGTAAACAGCTGGGGGTACTGAGGAAATGGAAAAGTAATTCAGAGATTAAAAATGTATCATCTACAACAAAATGCAAGAGATTCTAACCCCTACCCCCACTGATCTTAACGCATTCAGGAAACCTAAGAAATTTGAAGAGAGGGGGATAAAAACCCTCCAAAACTATATAATCTGTATTATCTGAGTACTGAGAAAAATACTGTATTTACCATCTGAGTTCTGGTTTAAGTGAATTCTTCAAACACATTTGGTTTGATATTCTCTTCTGTCAGTCATTTTCCACTGAATTAATATAGGCCAAATCCAGCACCTCTTACACTGCCAAAGGTGCCAAAGAATGGGACCCCGCACTTATAATTTTAATATTGAAAGGCCATTTTCTTGCAGGAGAATGTGTATGCCATTATCAGAAACAGAAACAGGAACAGTTCTAACATGAACTGCCTACAAAAGCACAGAAATAGCAAGAAATCTAAAACATCACTGTAATTACAAGGAAAATGCTAATGAGTCCAACACTGGTTTTATAAAAAGTGTTTAGCGCCTTACCCTTATGGGATAAACAACTGCTTCCTTGACTAGCCTTTTAGCTGCATCCAGTCCAATAATGTCATCCCACTTCACGTTTGGATTATGGAGATAAATGTCCTGCAACATACATCGCATCCTGTTAGTAAAACTTCTTCAGTAGGACAGCCACCTCTCACAAAGTAAAAGAATTGACTCAGTTATAAAGGAAGAGTGCTATTAAGTGATACAAACTGTATTATTTAACCCTACGTACCAGGGACCTCACAAGAGGAAAGCGTACACAGCAATCATTTCTACAGATCTGCTACATGATGCCTTGCTCTTTCCTTCAAGCCCCTAGTTACCCTAACAGCATATACACTGCCAAACGTATACTGAGCAAATCTGCTTGTCAGATCTGTCTTCTGTTGGTTTTAGTAACCAACCAACACAGGAAGAGTTATCATGGTGCAAAGGTTCACCAAGCCTAATGTTTTGTCTCTGAGGCTGGCAAGTGTTGGGTGTTTAAAAAAAAGCACAAGCAGTAGGACTGACATGTTGGTTCATATTTACATCCACCAAAATCTGCAACCGAAGGACCTCGGTAATTAAAATTACATCTTAAGCCTTTGAGTTCAAACACCCTTTGACATTCATTCTTCAGTGGATTTCTCTTACCTCTGTTTGAACACACTTATTCTGTAGTAATGAGCTCCACAGTTTAATCATGCGCAATGTGAAAATACTTAGGTTTGTTTTAAACTTGCTGCTTAGTAATTTTATGGCTGCACCTATTACTTATGTTATGACTTATGTTATTACTTATTTTATAAGGAACAGTGAAAAATTGCTATTTACTCCATAGTATGCAAGATTTTCTATGGTCCAAGAAAAGGTATGAGAAGCTCTGTAACAGGAAGAAAATTTTCCCCCAAGCATCAATGGAAAGATAGTCGGTAATTAGTCTATGCCCTGAAGCACTCACTAAATTAATTTCATTTAATTCATCAAACTTTCCAAATCTTCCGTGAATCTTTCCATTTGCCTTAGTAATATTTTGTGGCTTTGTGTTCCAGAGACTAATTGTTCTGCAGAAAATATCACATCCTCAGTACAAATACTTCAGATAAATTCTACTCTCCAATAAAAACAGACAGTCCCCAGAGACTAAAGAAAAATTATGTGCTTATATCCGAGGGGAAAATTTGATTTAATACAATTAGAAAAATTATTTATATCGAGTAGATTACACTTTCCCTTTCTATTAACAACAAATTAAGATGAATCAGATTTATGATACTAAGTAGAGACTTCCATAACTGTTTCCAAATTAAATTAGACTGTGTTGTGAAACAGATACCACATGCTATTTATTTTTATTGATTTACATGGTGTTGATTACCATAGCAACTAGGAACATACCAGCACAACTCAAAAACATACCGTAATGAAGGCTAAAGCAACCCTATCGCTTTTTGCTAAAGTAGCAGCAGAACAACGCTATTTTAAATGTTTACCATAAACTAAAAACTAGAGAGGAATTGAAATGAGTGAGAATTTTCTTACTTTAAGGCCTCAGTTCTACGAAACTGCAAATGCAAAACTTGCAGACCAAGAATTTGGGCCATACACAGCTATAAAAATCAGTCAGCAGAAGTCTTCCAGGCTTTTTAAACAGCTGATTTTAAGTATGTGGGAGCAACAGCTGATACCATTTCTGATGCTCATATCCAGAAAGAGTCACAACAGTATCAAATACTGTGATACTATGAAGCCTTTTGGACAAGTGCCTAGCGGGCACTGAGAGGTGATGTGTGCAAAGCACTCATCTGCTTCGTAGCCACGGATCCCCAGTAGCCCAGGGCATGTTTGCTAGACTGTAAATCAACCCATGAGTGAAATGAAATGGTGCTGATGATGCCGGGATTCCCTCCAGGTGTCAAACTGCCCGTCCTGGAAGAATTCCCAGTCTGTCCTGGGATACAGTGTATTACTGATGCTGCCCATGCAGCTCCTGTGCTGGGATGAGGGAAGGGCATTGCTTGCAGAGCCTATGGTAATAGCATCTCTCTACTGCACCAAGCGAGAAAAGACAAGGAGTCCAGCTCATGCAGGCAGCGCGATGCAAGGCACAGGACTAGTATTAAAAAGAATGTGGGATTATCAGTGTCTGATTATTTTTGTGCATGGTACCTCGTTGATAAACTCAGAATCAGGATATAGCTGTGATACCAGAACACCATCCACACCGAATACAACCCAATGCCTTGAACAGAAACTGCATCCACAGAGTTGAATCACAATTTTTCCCACCATTTGATCACAGTTCACAGAATCACAGAATCCCAGAGTCCCAGGTTGGAAGGGACCTCAGGGACCATCTAGTCCAACCTTTCTAGGAAGAGCAGAGTCTAAACAAGATGTCCCAGCGCCCTGTCCAGCCATCTCTTGAAGGTGTCCAACGTGGCCGAGTCAACCCCTTCCCTGGGGAGATTATTCCAATGGTGACTGTCCTCACTGTGAAAAATGTCCCTCTGGTGTCCAGTCGGAATCTCCCCAAGAGCAACTTGTGTCCATTCCCCTGTGTCCTCTCCATGGGACTCATGTAAAAAGGGAGTCTCCATCTTCTTTTTAGCTGCCCCTTAAGTACTGGTACACGGCAATGAGATCCCCTCTGAGCCTCCTTTTCTCAAGGCTGAACAAACCCAGCTCTCCCAGCCTATCCTCCTATGGCAGCTTCCCAGTCCTTTGATCATCTTGGTGGCCCTTCTCTGGACCCCTCCCAGCCTGGCCACATCCTTTTTGTACAGCAGGGACCAGAACTGGACACAGCACTCCAGGTGTGGCCTGACAAGCGCTGAGTAGGGTGGGATAATGACTTCTTTCTCTCTGCTGGTGATGCCCTTTTTGATGCAACCCAGCATCCTGTTGGCCTTCTTGGCCGCAGCAGCCACTGTTCGCTCATGTTGAGCTTCCTGCCCACCAGGACCCCCAGATACTAGGTAACAGTTGGTATTAGCTGATGTATTTAAATCTCTCTTTTCAGTGAAGTATTGTACATTTTCTGTAGCAATAAGAACAAAGGGAAAAGCTATGACAGTCTCATGGGTACTGCATGATTAGATTACATGTTCCCCATTAGAAAGGAATGCTCTTAATCACTTCCTCCCACTGTGTATCAGAAAGAAACATCGTTACATGAAAGAAGTGACTTGTTGGGAGTCGTATAATAAGAAAAATAGCTTGCACATTCAAGAATAAGCACTACTGGTGACAGTAAAAAGAAACAAACGGCATTCTCAGCTGACAAATATAACCAAGATCTCCGTACAACCGAAATGGAGACCTGATCTTACTTTGCTTACAACTGTTGCAAGTTCTCTCATCTCACCGGTCATGCCAATAAAAGCACTAAGGGGTTTCAATAATCGTTCCTAAAAAAGACAAACATAGGTTCTTGTCAGACTTCAATTACTTTTAAACAGACAAGCTATGAAATATCTTCAAAAAAGCTGATACATCATAATAATAACAACTTTTAAAGCTGTAAAAATATGGATAAAGATTTTTAAGTAAACCATATTTGCAGTAACACATCTTTTCGTCTGACAAAATCTCATCCTGAATTAACATTAAAACGAGCAGCTCTCTTACTGCACATGCAGTCCTAAACATGCCCTACATAGATTAAGAGGAGTGAAAAATGTAACTGTGGGTCACCGCATTGTCACACTCTCTGCTTTGAAAGTCTCTTCAAGTGTAGCAGTTGTCAGGCAGACTGGCACCACGTAAGCTGGATGCACTCTCTGAGAAGGTATGGCTTGTGTCATGGAGCGATTACTGAAAATTTCTCTCAACCAACTAAACTCTGTTCTTGTCTCAGCTGAGGCGAACACTAAATAACATACTGAATACAAAGGAATGAGAATTTCACCCTCAGAAGTTCTGTGGGTTTCTGCATTTTTTTGGGGGGTGGAATCGTAAGGTATCATTTGTATTTCTTGCCTACTTCCATGTTCAAAGAGTAAACAACTGTCAACAAATTAGACCAGGATCAAGTATAACTGCCCATCCAAGAAGGAAATACACCACTCAGAAATCTAAATCCTTTTTTAGCACTTTGGAACAAAGACAACATCACTGTGGTGTTTCATTTTGTTCCTGGTTAGGTAAAACTGACATTCATATTCATTGGATGGAAATATGAACAGAAACACTTACTGACGGATCTGGATCACAACTAAGGCCGTTCAAGGCTATTCCATTTGATGATACTTTGATGGCATCCTGAATTGTCCCATGGAAGTCAGTTACTTGGCCCTAAAGAAGAAAATGATGTTGTGATAGGCTTTAGTATGATGGTAGCTCCACTGTTAAAACTGCACTGGGCCAAATTTTGATTCCCATTACAGCAATGAGTTTCCTTACTGCACATACAGTGCTAAATATGGCAAAACCTGACCACTGAATCTGTGGTAGCAATGGGAGAAGAACGCACATCTCAGTCCGTGCAACAATTTAACTGCAGAGCCTCTTAGAATCTCATCCAGGAATCTGAAATTTATCTTCAATTTTAGCTATTACTAATGGGTTTTTAAAACAGAAATGTTTTTACTTCCCAACAATGTCTGAAATACTATTTAACACAAGCAGAGCCTCCTATGCAAAGAATTTCTGCCCAAATCATTAAATTGACCCTTTGGCTAATTATACAGGAACATTTTATATAAAAGTAGACACAAAAAACTCGCATTTGATATTTGTGAAAAACTTTCATGTGCTTTTTCTACATACATATTTCTATCACAAATTACATACTAGGTTTCCACCAACCCTTCTTGGGTGAATACTGTCTCCTCCAGTTTTGTTGATTGCTGAGATGCTTAAGCCGAAGTCAGATTGCTCCAGGGTAACTGCACTGTCATTATGCTAAAGAAAAATAAATTTTTAAACAGATGTGCTGCAAAGCAGATGAGTTGCAGACATCATTCCATTATAGGTATCATCCCACCTCTTCACACATGCCCAGATGAGCTGCATCATTACACAGAAGTTGTACCAGTCATCCTGTATTTGTCAGACAAACACCATTGTGCATTCAGACTTCATCTGACTAGTGACAACAGCAGTGAAAGCCATGGCTCTAGAGCTCAGCATTCGAGTTGTTTCATGCACAGAGCTTCCATTTTAAGTTGCATTTTACATAGCTATGAGAAGAAACGCTTATGAACAATGGAAACAACAGGCAAGTATAAGGCACAGCATGCCAACTCAGAAATGAGGAGCCATTCTAGGATTGTAAGTTACTTTGACATTCACTTCACAGCAGTTACTGCTGTAAAAACCAAACGCTAATGGTTTTAAAGGGTGAGAACTGGTCAGAGATCAGCTCCTCCCTATGCAGGAATACAGACAAGGAGTTAAAAAAAAAAAAAAAAAGAGGTTCTCCTTCACCCAGTTCCTCAAAAGCTATAACAGACACAGTGCTTGCCCACCAACCTGCTGTTCCTGCTCCATCCTCTGTAATAAAATAGTTTTCACAGCAATCTTACCAACATAACACAAAACTGAAAATCAGAGCCAAATTACTCCCCCAATCGCAGACACCTCATGCACTGTGAGGATGCTTACAACTGACACCAGACTTTGTACTTGGTTTGTTTGTCTGGCTTTCTGGCACTAAAGGATGAATCTGCTGGTGTTAACAGGAAAACTCTGGTTGCCTTCAGTATAGGTTGGATTATATGACTCCTTTTCCTCTCATTTTTGCCTGTGACTTGCTCCCCAACTCACAGCCAGAGAGCATATTCTCCTGAAATCTTGCATCTATAATCCTTATATAGTTAGTAAACCCCATTAATAACGCAATTATTGTGTAACTTACACCCTCTTGCTGCCTATAGCCACTCAAAATGAAATCACATTAATTTCAACTGTAAAGCTGCCAAGATGAAACACGTTTAAACCTGTTTGGGGCTCTCCGTGGTGGATGATTTAAATTCTGTTGTGCTCCCAGGTGAAGTTTTTGACAGTGGTTGTTGCACTGTCTGATGTTTGAGCCTTGGGAGATTCTGAGAAGAGCTTGCTGCCCTAGAATTAAAAAATAATATCTTGAAAGGCTTTCACAACTTTTTTGCTTCAAAATACTGAAAGATTAAAAGGCAGAGTTTCCAATTAAAGCAGTTTTGGGCTAACTTCGCTCCCACTGAAGTCAAGACATCAAAATAAAATCACAGCGAAGTTCAATGCTTACTGCTTTCAAACATGCCGCCCTACCTTAACCACACTGCAGAAACTTTGTAAATTGTCTGCATCTCCATTTGGGAAATAAGTCTCTATTTCCCTCTAAAAGATACAGAAAAAGTCACCACACCGTCAGCAGCATGACTCTAAGCGTAAGTACTCTTACGGTATCACAACATGATTTTAACCACGTTGTGTATTGCTTTTTTAGGAAAATTTTCTACCCAGAAACACCCCCCACCCCTCCACCCTTCCCCATTTCTCTTACCTTCTTGGTCTTCTTCCAGATCTCAGCTGTTGTTTATTTTCTGCTGTGGCAAAATTAATATTAAAATAGAAATTATTTCAGGATACAAAAAAGGGCAACTTGATTTTTTTCCCCTTCAAACATGACCTTGGAAATAACAATGCATACACAGGAACAGCATGATTATAAAGCAATATAAGCTTGCAAAAATGTTTTGAAACGAAACTGATATTGGAGAGAGCAGTTTGGCTTCAGGGTTGTTAAATTTCAGGCTCATTCAGTCTTTGGTTTCTTTGCTTACATTTTAAAACTAGTATAATTTATACAGTAAAATGGACACTGCCCGAAATTAGATCAAGCACAATAAACTAACTGAATATATCACAGAGAATGCTTATTTAATGCTAATAATTTCTTCACTGAGGAGCTGGGAAATAAGAATTTACTTCACTTTTAATAGTAATTTTATCACGTTCAACATAACAAGACAGCATAAATGTCACATCACAATGGTGGTTATCAACCTATGTTACTTTTTGCACTTATATCACTTGAAACAACTTCTGTCAAAGAAAAGCTTTTTTCACAAAAAAGTTTGTGTCAAACTCACAAAGCCCAGATGTGAACTCATAAAGCTGAGGGTTTGTGTCATACTAGCATGCACCTAGTTGCTCCAAAATACATCTCCTATCAGTGTTCTCTGTACAATGCTCTTGCACCCAGATTCTCATACACCTACATAAAATAATCCTTCCCAAACAACCACTTCACTGAAAGGGCTGGGGAACACGGTGTACTTGGAGGCAGCAGAGCCCATGCGTGAAACTTGTAATGCTGTGGGCCCGTCTACAACACTGCAAACTGCGATTCAGCATGGAAATGAGTCTGTTCTGTATGACATTGACATTAGGACCTTGAGGGGCTGGAGCGTGTCCAGAGAAGGGCAGCGGGGCTGGGGCAGGGTCTGGAGCACAAGTGTGCTGGGGGGCGGCTGAGGGGGCTGGGGGGTTTTAGCCTGGAGAAGAGGGGGCTGAGGGGAGCCCTTCTCGCTCTCTGCAGCTGCCTGAGAGGGGCTGGAGTGAGGGGGGGGCTGGTCTCTGCTCCCAAGTCACCAGGGACAGGACGAGAGGGAACGGCCTCAAGCTGCGCCAGGGGAGGTTTAGGTTGGAGATGAGGGGAAATGCCTTCCCTGCCAGAGGGGTCAGGCCCTGGCACAGGCTGCCCAGAGAGGTGGGGGAGTCACCGTCCCTGGGGGGGTTCCAAGGATGTGTAGACGTGGCCCTTGGGGCCATGGTTTAGGAGGCCTGGGGGTGTTGGGTTGGGGATTGGACTTGATGGTCCCAGAGCTCTTTTCCAACCTTAATGATTCTGTCAGTCTTTGATTCTATGAGTTGCTGAGAGTATTACAAGGAATTTAGTCGAAAGAACCACACACTTATCATTTTGTTTGGCCTGCGTGTACCATGATCTGACCATGGACACAATTTAAGGCAGGTCACAAACTACCTGGCAGCAGCTTCTCAAGAGAGACACATGTTGGAGGGAGGCTGTTCAGGCTTCAGGGAAAAGGGTGATACGTCCCTGCTGGCATGGTTGTAGTTCTGGGCTTGGGTAATGGCAGAGCACCCTATGTCTGAGTAGTTTTATTGACCAAAAGATGGGTGCTGCGAGCCTTTAAGTGTCTAAGAGATTTACTGGCTTTTGGGGAATTGTTCACATGGATCTAAGTTCATGGATCCAGCTTGGATGCTGCTCAGTTTGACCAAGAATAAGTATGATGTGGTAAATGCTTTGTAATACATTTCCTTTCTTGATTCATAACAAACCCCTTTGGTTTTGTCCTGCAAGGCTGCTCCTCTTTGTATTAACACCAATCAATAGGTTCTAGCTGTAAATTTTTTTTCATGCAGGTAATGCCTGCTTCCAGCTAGTCCTGATTGTCTACATCACCGTGAATGTAATGCTGAGTAATAGCTTTAGTACTTTTCAAAATAATTTCACCCATACAGGTAATTTTATTGTATTTATAGAATGTTTCATTCATCTGTGAATTCGAAGTTGCTGGCAGCCACACGAAACAATGACAACCGCTCAGAGATGCTCCCTGGCCAATCATCCCCTTTTCTGATGATTATATTTTTCGTACAAGACAAATAGGTAGAGATGTCGGTGTTTTCTGTACCCTCCAAGCTCTTCAGAACTGATTCTTATACAGTTGTTCTTGTGGCGTCTGTAAGTTACATTTTGTGCTCAAGTCCAAAACCATTCAGACTCATAACAGAATGCTCATGTTCTGATTCCCCTTATTCTGTATCATTCATTTATACCTCAAACCTTAAGTCCTTTGGAGCAAATAAAACTATTACTTGTTTGGCATGTTACCTTTAGTTTATGAAAATATGCAAAATAAATGGTTAATGAGACTAATGGTGATAAGCTTATAACTTAGCTCATGCAAGCTACAGATTAAAATGTTTCATTTAAGTGGTTTATTTTCATTTAAAAATTAAATCCAAAATAGAGCAGACTTACTATTCTCTCCCCATGAGAAGAAAGTGAATATCTATGCCATAATACTTTGCACTCACATGGCACTTCCCAATATCAAAGCAGTTTTTAAAAGACAGAAAAATATCACTTTCTTGTTCTTCTACATAAAGAGAGAAGGAAGAGCAGAAGGGCTCAAAGCCCCATCTCTCAATTCTTATGTCTTTTGTGCTAGAACCACGGCTCTGCAAATGTAAGAGAGTTCAAACATTAAACACTGACATACACAAGAAGGGGAGTGAGCATATCAGGCGAATGCACATTTTAGGCTTTGGAAACAAAAGCTTTCTTTAAGGAACACAGCCACATACCAGTGTCCAGGACCTTTTTGGTAATTTTAGGATACTTTTGAAATTTTACAAAGTAATAGCTTTCATATTCCATCAAAATCGTCTCAAGATCAATATTGTCACAAACTTCAAAGCCACGTAAACTTAATTTTGTCTCTTGTTCCAAAGCGTTTGCAGCATCGACATACCTGGTAATTTCAAAAAAAAAGAAAGATCAAAAAACTGAGTGTCATTACCTTATTCTGACTTTCGGGAGAAAAAGTAAACAATAGCATTAGTAAGTATATGGTATTTTTAACCTGTCCACAACTCTATTTATTATAAAAGCATAAACTCTATTTAAAAACCCTTTGCTGCTTTGAAGAATTTTAAAATTATATAGGACATTTTTGTTCCAGGAACTGAAACAATTCAGCAAACTGCCAAGAGATGTAATAGCAGTTTACCTCTTTCTCACATCATACCAAAGGGCTGTGCTGTCCATCCACCCAACAGAGAAGGGCACATTACGGGAGGTCAGACACACAGACCCACAAATGCAGAGCACTATTATGTAAAAAATAACAAACATACCCTTCCTCCATTAAATAATGCAAAATTAGAATGAGGAGATTTTTTCGACGAGCTTCTGTTCGCATCTCATCCTGTGAATTAAGACAGAACTCTAGATCAAATGTAATATTCTCTTTATTGCTGTAAACAGCATCTAAATGTAGCCTGTGGAAACAAACAAATTAAGCATGTAAGAACTGTAGAACAACACACTGTTAATAAACAGAAGGAAAGTGGTTTTCAATGTAATTTTTCTTACATGTTATCAGGGCTACTGGATGGGTAGAAACCTTTTCCTAGAGAAGAGAAAATTACTTTGAGGTTGAAAGCATAACTTACTTCCCTTACTATGGCAATGGACCTCCAACATGTTCAGGCTGCTGCGACTTCCAGGGTAGGACTCTTGCAACCTCATGCAGAGTGTCTCCAAGGACTGTGCAAGCAAATCTTGTGCTCCAACGTGGCTGTGTGGCTCTAGAAACTTGAAACCCCTTTTCTCAGTGCTTGGAAAGGGGGGATGGAGAAAAGGCCTAAGGTCTGGGATCTGCATAACTACACTACAAACACCAGCTGTAGCACCTCCCAATGCACAGACCTTGATATATAAACACAAGTGAAATACAGAGTACTTGAAGAATTAGTACTTTGGGATAACACCAAACTTGCCCAATTTTAACACAGGAGTGACCAAAGTCAGGTGCTGACAAGCAGAAATTTCAATACAGAGTCAGCCCCACGGTTTTCTTCACAGTGAGTGGAGAACCCAAAGTCATTCACAAATGGTTCAGCGATAAAAACAAGGCAGTGTAAAAGACCTCTGCCATCATTCAGTGAAGCTACATCTGGGGGAGCATAAAGTGCGATATGAAGTATAGGGACACTGAAAACAGAAATATCGTCGATACTGGAACAGTCTTTGATGAAACATGCCATACATGCTGAGTGCCTGCAGAGAAACTCCAAGATTTCAGGGTCATAACAGAAGTTGCTACAAGGAAAGCTCTAGAAATGAGTGTATCGACTTTGGTCGGCCTCATTGGGATTTGAAGCTGGGACCACAGGAAAAGCAGGAATGGCCAAACCCACATTTAGGCAAATAAATTATTTCCTTTCTCTTTTAGGATGCTGATGTTCAGCATTATGTATGAGGACCCAGTGTGAGCATGAAAGGCCAGTACTTGTTCAGTGGATGGGGAAAGAGCAGTTTATGTTGCCTGCATAGCACACATATATTCCTGAGCATGTTGCACAGTAATGCATAAACAGACTCCCACTTCCACCCCCAGTTTCCCTCCCTTCTATGCCAATCAAACAAAGCCTGCATCTGTCCCTGAGAAAATGCCTAGCCCAAGCATTAGGGACCTGCAGGAGACAAACTGACAAATCTTTGGCCCCTTCACACTGGAAACAGAGCCCCAGCGCCTGCAGCAATGACTTCTGCTGCTCTCTGCCAGTGCCTGGCACACAGACAAGCTAAAGAATTACTACGGACCAAGGCTTAAGTTTTTAAATCCCCCAAGATGTGTAAAAGGAATATCCGTACGGAAAGACAACTACCCTATCCTTCCCGGTCTCTTGGAAGGATGTACCATTATAGCAAACTGCAGATACTGGAGAATCATTTATTTCTACAAGCAAAGGTGCTTTGTCGTGGTGCAATGTACTGCAAAACCATCTCAGCTCTTCAGCATGCCCTTCCTTCATCAGATTGGACCCATCTGCTCCGTACACAGCAGCGTGTATCATACAGCATTCTGCTGCTAATTTAAACACTCGAGATAGCACATTCAGCTATTGTTTTATTTTAAAACTAATACCTCTCCGTGTGTTTGCCACCCTGTAAAAAGTACTGGGCAGAGCAGGAAAAAGGTCTCCCAGTAAAGCAGATATTTTCTGGGATGTTTGCTTCAGACGTGGGGCCATCTAGTGACACAACTAGGAAAGGGATGGGGTTTGCTTTTAACGTTTCCTGCGGGGTGAAAGTGTATTTGTATTTCACGTATTAAGAAAAAGTTTGGTAGAATCTCCATTGTGGTTTTCTAGAGAAAATAATCAAACTGGCTGGGGAAACGGGAAGAATGCATACAGCACTTTTAGCCTTTACTACTTTTTATTGCCTTGATAAAGTTACGCAGCCCCTCTGAGTCCATAAGGAAGCTACAACACTGTTTGCCTCTCAGTGGCGGTACAAAGATGATTTTTCTAAACCATTTTAGGAAGGAAGAGTCAATGCTTGGCAGATCAGTAACTCTTGAATGAAGATCAGTTCCTGAGAGGTGCTGCAACAAGCAATGAACCCATTCTGAGAACTGCTATGAGCAAAGAGAAAACACTGACACTCTGGGATGAAAGGATCTTTTCCTTCTTACTGTTCTGAGGTGCTGGTGTTTGGAAAATAGATTTTGAATTGTGGACCTTTTACCACTTCTCATGGATTATCTGAATCTTCTGAAACAGGGTTGGAGGTGCAAGAAGGAAGCTGGAGTCATCACTTTCCCAGAGTCCCACCTGTACGTTCGTCTAAATGCAACCGCTCCTGCTGTTTTATGACGGGAAAAATTAGCTGCTGCATTTGCCCACATATCAAAAGGCAAGATCACAGCTATCTCTGAATATTTAAACACAGTATGAAAACACAGTGGTTGCCACAGAAGACAAACACATCAAGTGATTCATGCTTGAGTATTTACAGTAATACAAGTGAGGACTTGCATCTGCCTGATAACCTGATGGGGCCCACAATCCATGCTTGGAACCTTCCTTGAAAAGAATTTGTATTTTGGTGTCTTCTGCTGCTGTTATTCCCATCCCAATGTTACTTCTGCTATTCCTAGAGGCATTTTAAGTTCTAGTATAGACAGCAACACAGTGATGGGCAGCATCTCAAATACTCTTCCAGGTAGAGCCTTGCTCTGGGTAGTGGAGGGTGACATTGTGTCTATATACGAGCAACCCACTTCAACCTTAACATGGTAATGTTCTTGTTGTGTCGACCAAGCAGAAGCAAAAGTGAACCTTTACATTAAAAAAGAGCTCCATTTAAAATCAGAATATAGTTTAGACTGTGAGGTTCATTCTGTTTTTACCTCATATTAATAACAATGCAAACAGCAATGGTTAATTTTGAGAAGTCAGACATCTGCCCAAAGAAAGTTGATCAACTGACAAAGACTTGTATTAGATTGGATCTGAAAACCAGAACAGAGGTATCAATATCTCTGGTCTCAGTTCTGTGAACTTTCTATAAAACAAAAAACTAATTAGGGACCTTTCAACATGTAACTGTTACCAAATCATAAATCTTGTGAGTCAGTAGAGCACAGACCATTACTTTCTTAACCAACCCCACAAAGCCATGTCCCCCCTGCCTTCCACCGGTCTTGGCCTCCCACGTACACTTTCCCAGATGTACACAAGCCTCTGAGCATCAACGCCAGAGGTGTCCACTTAAACAGCTCTCTGCCCACACTGGCCTCCTTCCCCGAACTCCAACCTATTCTCCAGGGACTGACCCCCACTGCAAATAAGTCCACAGAACAACATGCCAGCCTCAGTACAGACTGATACTAACACTGCCCAGGACTTCTGCTGTGTTTAGAGAAGAAATGGTAAATCTTATACAGCATGGAAAAAAAGAAATAGGAGTACTTACAAGTGTGAAGTTACTTAAAATTCAGTTTAGCTTTATGGTGATTTAGACTTCCTGTTTAATTAGTATTTAGAATTGCATGTTGTTTATAGCCACTGGTATTTCAATAGATGTTTAAGTGTTCAAAGTTTAAAAGCTTCCATTATTAAAAGAACAAAAAATTTATGTAATTAAATTTTCAGTTACTATAGGGGATGTTGGGGTCCATGCAATTAATAAAAGCTTAAGGCACTTAAGAGTGATCTTGTTTTAAAAACTGAATAGTTGAGCATTTAACTAATTAGCTCCAACACTTATAGTGTATTTCTAGTGTAACAAAAGTGGTACGTATTCCTTTCTTTGCAGCCGTTTAAAATTAAACTCTATGAGAGTCATGCATCTTTAAAGGCAATTGTTCATTTAGTCACTTCCATACCTTTTTCTAAAATGCATTTACATTATAAATCAACCTAGTCTTTTGTGTAATTCCATCAAATTAGTGGACCTACTAAAAGATTAATTTAATCCCATAATGTTTCATTATCATTTGGCCCTATATTTCTGCACTAATATATTCGATAGCATGAAGAAAGAAGTTACAGAGTGAGTCAGGGTCTGAGAAGCTTGTAAATAATAACCATACTGCTGTAACGTTGTGCCCTCATACATCCATCTGAGGCAGTCGATGAGGTGAGTTCAGGAGGATCTGTGATCAGGAATTCAGGCAAGAGGCAAGTAGTTAGCTCTGTAATCATGCAGGAAAAGATCTTACCGTAATACACATGCAGTGTCCCTCCCCTCTTTCTCCTGTGGGATCCCAGGATGGCTGCCAAGTATGGGGTTCCTCAAGCTCAAGCTGGTGCCATGTACCAGGATATAGAGGGTAGCTGAGGCATGATGGAGACACCCAGTTTTCCTCTTCCCTCCACCACTCTGTATCCCCACAGCCTTCCTGCTCCCCCAGCCCTTTGCACGTTACACTTGCAGCCTTGCAAGGCTTTTTAGAAGGCTGACGTTCAATTATTGCTTGGCTTGCTGAGTATTTTTTGAGAAATACAAGCAGAGAAGGGAAATGTGAGTTTTAAACAATGTAGAACTTGGCTGTCATTGAATAGAATTTCCCAACACAAAGAAAAGGCACTTCTTTAATCTCTTCTCTCTTCCAAATTATACAAGCCCACTGCAAACAATAGAGTTGGCAAAGTTTCTCAAGGATTACAAAGAGCTTTCATAATTAAAGCCATACAGCAAGTTCACCACAGAAGTTACAGCTGTCCTAGTAGTAACACCAGGATGCATTTGAGAGGTGTTGTGTTTAAAATCTAAAGACATTTACAGTTTGAGTTTGGTGCGCTGAAAAAAGGAATGTTCTTATTTACTTACATGCTGTCTTTCATTAACTCATGCTCTGATGCTAAAAGCCACTCACAGACCACGATAACCTCCCCCTTTTAACAGGAATGTTGCTGAAGCCAGGTTCTACACTGCCAAGACTTCATTAATTTAAAGGAATATGTGCTATGAGTACACAAAAATGACTGGGCACAAAGTATGGTGAAATATTAAAAAATACAAATTAAGGGTGCTGACTTTACAAAATTATTTAATAAGGACTAATTCTCCCACTCATTTGTATGAATTTGCAAAGTTCTGCTGCAGAATACAATAATATTGCTTTTCATGAGCGATTTACAGAACAAACATGGGAAATATTTAACAATTAAAAGCAGCGGAATGCCTCACAACACAAATTTCTTCGATTGTAAGAATACAATGGGTAGCTGTGAACAACCATAGAATTGTAAAGCATACAGGAATTTATATTTGTATAGGAATTTAGTTTTCGAAGCTCTTTTACCCAAACTGGTAGAAAATAATAATCTCCATTCTAGAGAATGGTTTAATGGAAAAATGCAGTGCAGATAAGGACAGAGCAGGGGTACCAGGAATTCCAATAATTATTTAGTGCTACAGATTAAAGACATAGTGGCCTAACTTTTAGGTACTGAATTGGAATACTAGAATTCAGAAACCCAAAAGTAAGTATCTAGGCTCCCTCCACAGAACTCAAGAACCTTAGAGCAAGAATCAAAAAATCCTCTTGGCAGCTCCAGTCTGTTCATTAATCATTGACTGGCTTAAGCAAGGTAGGCTCCAAACTTCTGTCCCTCTGCAAAATACGAACACCTCTCTATACTCTGCACCCAAAATATAAAATCCGATCTTCACAGCCACCCACCAAAAGGCTATGGAGAAGTCAGCTCACAAAGCAAGCCAACCAAAACCCTGTGGTACAGCTTGGGGGGGAAGAGTTCTTGAGCTCCAGTTCCTGCTCCCACAAATGTTCCGGCATTTAGCAGTCAAAACCATCCTTGGGACCTAGGCCACCCAAATCCCCACTGGCGAGGTTACAAATCAGACCTCTTTTTCTCCTGTCTTCCTTCTGCACGTTAACACCATTTCAATACCACACCTTAGGGCACCATTCTCAGTGGCTAGGATCTCAATTCACTTCAGGGCTCAGAACATGACTGTGTTAGAGGCTCCCATTCCCAGGTAAATATACAGTCCAGTAATCTAAGATGTTGAAAGGGGGAAAACAAAAGTTAACTGTACTATTGCTGAATGCTTATCCAGCTGAAAGTTAATTGTTGTGGAACGCTTATCTAGCCACTGTGTAAAATAATTAGCAAGGAGGCCTGGAATCCACCTGCGAAGGACAAATTCCTGATAAGGATAGAAAATTATCTCAAGAACCAGCGAAAACCGACTTTGCAGTTTGGACAAGTGTCAAGGGATAACTGAGTCTGCGCCAAACCAAAAGGTTACTAGCGGTAACGAAGAGCAGCCAGCAGCCTTCATCTTTACGACCCGCAACAACCACCACAAGCAGGCACTGCACAAGCTCAGTTGGGAAAGATTTATGGAAATAACTTTTTTTTGGCCGATTTTAATACGAAGCGCGGAAAGGTCATGCATATGTATAGGCGTATTGGGAAATCTTATGTATATGTAATGCTTTACTGTATAAATCCAAGACAAACCATCACGCAGGCACGCACGACTTCGGTGGGACTGCCCCCCCGTGCTGCCCAACGCTGAACAAACATGCCTACTTTAGAGTCTTACACATTGTGGAGTCCGCTTTCTGCACGTCAGTTCAGCGAGCCAGCCAGGAGTCTCTGCTCGGCTGCGGGATCGGCTGCGGAGCGGACGCCCCTAGCCGCGTCCCAAAAACTTTTCTCGGAGGAGCCTCTGCTGCCGGCCGCTCACCGCGGGAGCAGACAGCAACCTCCTGAAGCCGCGGAAGAAAGAGGTATGTTTTTTAGGAAGGGCCTGTGAGTCGTACGCATGGCCGGGGCAGCTGGTAAATCACGCAGAGACGTCTGGCGTGCAGCAGAGTCCCCGTAGGGGAGGGTACCCTGTAAGGTAACGGGGGGATTCGCTGACCGATAGAGCGGCCGCTAGCGATCTTGGGGGTAGATCGAGTGAATCTGAGGCCACTGCTGCATCCCGGTGTCGGGAGCCAGGACGGACCTGCTAATGACTGGTATATAAGAAGCAGAAGAGGGGTAAGCGGACCTCCTCGCAATTTTGCTTGGGTTATTTCGTATTTGCAGCTGCTAGAGGGATACTAGCTGGAACGATACTGTTTTGTTTGCAAACTTGTGTGTATGTGTGTCTGAAGCTGGAGTGATAATTGTGTATCTTAACTGTTTTGTTTGCCTGAGTATTGTATGTTGAAAACTTGTGTGTATGTGTGTCTGAGACACAGCATTGCTGTGAAGTGGGAGTCCCGATTTGCGGTTCCGTAACTCCGCGAGGAGCACGGCCAGAGACCACAGCGCCTGGAATGTTTATAAATTTGTAAATCTTTGTTATGTAAATTGAGCTGCCGTGGTGCTTGGCCATTCTCCTAAGTATCGGGAGACTGGCTAATCATCAGAGTGGCAGAACAAAAGAGACCCCCGGTAGCTTGGGTTTGAACTTTAGAAACATTCAAACGAGGGAAAGGGTTGGATTAGAAGGGGAATGAAGGCTTTTACTGAAATAAGACATAATTAACTCTCGCAGAGCACAAGTGACCTCAAATCCCCACACTGGTGGGCAGAACCAAAAAGTTTTACTTGATCCCAGGAGTTTGGGATCTGTGGGAGGCAAGCTGGGAGAAAGCTATAGAGAACTATAGAAAGTGTGGAAATTGAAACAAAGAATTAGGGTAAGCAGGAAGCAGTATAAAGACAAAAAGAGAAAGTCGGAAGAATGGGTAACACCCAGAGCGGCATTTGAAAGAAGAGCGCCCTGGGGTTGTGTATTGGCTTATGGGAAAGACATCGTCGGGACTGGGGGAACAGAAAGTAAAAAGACCCTTATCAAATATTGTAATCAATGGTGGCCGTTGTATAAACTAGAAGGTGAAGTTAAGTAGTCGTTAAATGGATCTATAGATTATAACACTCTCTTACAGCTAATGTTGTTTTTAGGGAGAGAAGGGAAGTGGGATGAAGTGTCATATGCAGACATGTTTTTCACCCTCCGAAATCATCCAGAGTGGCAAAGGGACTGTCGGATGGTGCTGCCACAGGACCCTATGGTACTCGCACTTGCGCAGGAAAATAACAAGGGACTTAAAGGTAAATTAAGGCGGTGTTGTTCAGCATGTAGCATTGGACAAAGGTGCACTAAAGTAGATAAAATTCAGCAGGCACCAGAACAAGATCTAACTGATTTATTTAAGCCTCCCCCTCGACCACAGGAAAGGGATGCGGACTTGGATGGAAACCCCACTCCCCCGGACAGTCCCATATCTTCCTGCACAAGGAAGAAAACTGCTTCTGGTACTGCCTCTACAGCATTACAAGCCCTTCTTTGTGAGGCAGTAGGGCCAGATGGGGGAACAATGCAGTTAAACAGGGTCCTTCCAAATCCCCGTCTGAATTCCTGGATCGCTTGAGGGATGTAATGTGCTGCAGCACACCCCTGGATCCTGGGTCAGAGGTAGGAGTACAACAACTAGTCTGCCTGTTCTTGGGTCAGTCCACGGGGATATCAGGCGCAACCTCCAGAAGCCGCGCACTACAGAAAGTAGAAATCTGGAAGTGTTACTGGATGAAGCATGGAGAGTATTTAGTAATAGAGAGGAAATGTATAGACAAGGGCATGGGAGAGTGGTGGCAGTTATTAGAGAAGGGGAGGAAAGGCCTAGATGAGAACGGTCCCGATTGGGGAAGGATCAATGTGCTTTCTGTAAGAGATTTGGTCATTGGAAAAAGGAATGTCCAAGAAATAAAGAAAAGGGATGAAGCCAGCAGACAGGAAGAATGGTAGCTCATGTGAAAGGAGATTGACAGGGACCTGGGGAATCTACCCTAGAGAATCCACTGGTTATAATGAACCTAGGGCAAAAGCAACAAGAAGTAGAATTTTTAGTTGATACAGGGGCAACATATTCAGTCTTAAATCAAGCCTTGATGCCCCTAGAGGATGAATATATCTTGGTAAAAGGGGCAACTGGCCAAAGTGAAAAGGCGTATTTTTGTAAGCCACTGGAGTATAAATTAGGTAAACAATGGGGCATCCGCCAATTTTTGTATATGCCCAATTCCCCAAAAGCACTTTTGGGAAGAGATTTGTTAGAACAATTGGGTGCAAAAATTGCATTTGAAAAAGGAGAAATTACTCTGGAAGTAAAAGACCAACAGTACATCCAAATCCTGAGTCTATCCTTAATTAGTTCTCTCACAGAAGAAAAAATTAGTGAAGAGATTCTAAACCAGGTATATCCTAGGGTATGGGCCACTGATATAGCTGGGAAGGCAAAGAATGCACCACCTGTTGAAGTCAGACTCAAAGAAGGTCAGCAACCGGTAAGAATTAAGTAATAACCCCTAAAGAAAGCAGATAGAGGGGGAATTCGGCCAGTGATTGAAAAATTTTTGCAATAAGGATTATTGAAAGAGTGTGGGTGTGACTTTAACACTCCTATCTTACCTGTTCGTAAGCCTGACAGGTCATACCGTGTGGCCCAGGATCTACAGGCTGTAAATAAGATAACCGAAGACTTATACCCTGTAGTAGTGAATCTATACACCCCGTTGACCGTATTAACACATGAACTAACTTGGTTCACTGTTTTAGACTTGAAGGATGCTCTCTTTTGCCTCCCTCTCCATGAAGCCAGCCAAAAATTATTTGCATTCGAATGGGAGAACCCCAAAAGTGGTCATAAGACTCAGCTCACTTGGACAGTGTTGCCACAAGGATTTAAGAACAGCCCTACCATCTTTGGCAATCAGCTCGCAAAAGACTTGGAATCTTGGGAAATCCCCTCTGAGGAAGGGAAACTGTTACACTATGTAGATGATATCCTGATTGCCACCAGAACAGAAGATGATTGTATGACCTGGACGGTGAGCCTATTAAATTTCTTGGGCTCCAAGGGTATTGGGTATCTAAGAAAAAAGCCCAAGTATTGCAGTGCAAAGTGACTTATTTAGGATATGAAATTAGTGCTGGACAAGGACTTTGGGACAGGCCCACAAAGAGGCAATACGCCAAACTCAGAGACCGCAAACAGTGAAAGAACTACCGACCTTTCTGGAGATGATGGGGCGGTGCCAACTGTGGATTTATAATTATGGACTGCTTGTTAAACCACTGTACGCCTTAACAGCCACCGAACAGGAACACCTCAAATGGAATAGAGAAACCATACAGGCCTTTGAACTGTTAAAAAAAGGCCTTAATGTCGGCCCCAGCCTTAGGACTCCCGGATGTAAGTAAACCGTTTTTCCTTTTCTCCCATGAGAAGCAAGGAATTGCCCTGGGGATATTGGCACAGGATCTGGGTCCATATCGACGAGCAGTTGCCTACTTCTCCACACAACTAGACGCAACTGCAAAGGGCTGGCCTGGATGCCTGCAAGCGGTTGCAGCTGAAATATTGAACATACAAGAAGCCTGAAAATTTACCCTGGGTCAGAAAATGACCGTTCAGGTGTCCCATACAGTATCCACAGTGTTGGAAGCAAAGGGTGGACACTGGCTTTCGCCACAAAGATTCCTGAGATATCAGGCTATACTGGTAGAACAGGATGATGTAGAGATCGTAGTTACTAACATTATCAACCCAGCTTCTTTCCTCAGTGGAAACACAGGAGAACCAGTATATCATAACTGCTTGGAGACCATTGAAGCAACATATGCAAGCCATCCAGATTCGAGAGACGGTCCTATGGAAAACGGGGAAAACTGGTTCACAGATGGAAGCAGCTATGTCCTGAGTGGTAAGAGACATGCAGGGTATGCCATTACCACCAGCCAAGAAGTAATAGAGTCAGGGCCTTTGCCGATGAATACCTCTGCACAGAAGGCAGAAATAATCGCTCTTGGAATAATCGTGCCTTGGAATTGGCCCAAGGCAAAGTTGTGAACATATATACGGACTCGAAATATGCCTTCAGGGTTGTGCATGCACACGGAGCAATTTGGAAGGAAAGGGGACTATTAAACTCTCAAGGGAAAAATATCAAGCATGCAGAAGAAATCTCGAGGCTGTTGGAGGCGGTCTAACTTCCTGAGAAAGTGGCAATCATGCACATTAAGGCACACCAGAAAGTGAGCTCAGAATTGGAAAAAGGAAATGAGCTAGCGGATAGAGAGGCAAAACAAATACCCAAAACAGAGGTAACAATGGAAGGAGCTCTGGTTCCTGATGGGCAAATTTCTCTAGAAGGTAAGCCCAAATATACCAAGGAGGATCAGAAGCTTATCACAGATTTGGAAGGGTCGTATAACGAAGAAGGGTAGGTCCACACCCTGCAGGGAAAATTAATCATTCCATCTTGTTTAATATGGCATTTAATAAGAGAGTAACATAGAAAAAGGCATTGGGGGACAGAAGCTCTATATAAATATTTAGAGAAATTGTGGCCAGAAATTTATACAGTACAGTAAGACAGGTGACTCAGCAGTGTGATCTTTGTCTCCAGACTAATCCTAAGAATAACCCCAGGCCAGAAATGGGCCAGATTGGGAAAGGCAATGGGCCTGGACAACAATGGCAGATTGATTTTACAGAACTCCCAAGAAAAGGGGGGTATCAGTATTTACTGGTATTAACTGATACCTTTTCAGGTTGGCCAGAAGCATTTCCAACCAGAACAGCCAAGGCTTGGGAGGTAACTAAAATATTAGTACAAGAGATAATACCATGCTTTGGGGTTCCAGCTACCATATCTTCTGACAGAGGACCACATTTTACCTCAAAAGTGGTACAACAAATCAGCAACCATTTGGGTATAGATTGGCAGCTTCATACCCCATATCACCCTCAATCGAGTGGCCAAGTGGAAAAATTAACCACTTAAACAGCAAACTGGGACAAGAGGCAAATTTGACCTGGCCTCAGTCTCCCCCTTTAGCCCTTTTGTGCATATGAACAAGACCAAGGGCAAAAGGACTGAGTCCCTTTGAAATCTTGTACGGAAGACCCTATGGGATACAGGGAGGAATATCAATACAAGCTGGGGATGAAATCATAACTTCCTATATGGTGGCATTGGGCAAACAGCTCAATAAAATCAGAAAGCATGTAGTTGGGGCTCAAGGTAGGGGTTTAGATGGACCTGTGCATAATATCCAGCCTGGAGATTATGTGTACATAAAGTCTCTTGCAGAAAAAACTTGGGAACCACAGTGGAAAGGACCATTCCAGGTACTCCTCACCTCCTTTACAGCAATCAAGATCAAAAAGCAGAGTGCCTGTATACATCACACTCAGGTGAAGAAAGCACCATGAAAGGTTTGGACTTCTGAAGTCCAGGGACCCTTGAAGCTCAAACTGCGGAGGTAGAATGTGGATTAAGATTTGCGTAATCCTGATAGATCTACAGGCAATTAGCATAGCTACCTGGCAAGAAATTTCGTACGTACAATTGACACAGAATATTACTCAAATTATAAACAAGACCGATCATTGGGTTTATACTCAAATGTGAAGGCACTCTCGTCATGGAATGCCCTTATAGGTATCCCATTGCCACTAATTATCTCTTGGACAGATTACACTTTCTGGCAAAATACTACTCTCAGGAAAGATCCCCACAGCAAGTGGGGCCAGGGGTTGGGAATGAAAACAGTAACAGCCAATACCTCAGGAGACCACTGCCTGGTAAGCTCAAGAAATGGCATGTTTGTTGGAGAATATTCAAATTGCAATGAATCCATCTCATTGAACATGACAAATATTGACCCAGCATTCCAGTCACTTAATTATACTGGCCTCCCAGTTCCTCTAGGGACAGGGTGGTATTGGTTGTGTGGTACAGCAGCTTGGAAGACTTTGCCTCTGGGGTGGCGGGGAGCAGGTACTGTAGGCGCCCTGATCCCAACATCACTATTATTGATAAAACAACACAGAATCCCTTGAGAAGAGGACGGAGAGCCACTTTAATCAGAAACCGAAGAATGAATAACCCCTTAATAGAAAGGCCGACAGGCTACCATAGCTTTGTGCGGTGTCTAATTCCATCCCTGGGGGTTAGCGAGTTGGAGAAGGCCATAGTAAACATCTCGGCTGTAATAAAGATAATTGAGAATAAAACTGCAGACGCCATCAGGGCACTCCAAGAAGAAACTACTGATTTATCAAAAATAGTATCACAAAATCATATGGCCCTAGACTTATTATTAGCCTCACAGGGAGGGGTATGCACAGTAGTCAATGCCAGCTCTTGCACATATGTAGACCAAAGTGGGCAAATTGCTGCTGACATACAGGGGATCACAGAACAATCAAAATTTCTACATAGAGTAACTCAAGCCAACACATCCTGGGAGTTTTTTGAGCTATGGGAAAAACTAACTTCTTGGTTCCCAAATTTAATATGGCTAAAACAGTTATTTGTTACTATAATAATCATTATAGTCTTATCCATAGTCCTTTGCATAGCAGTGCAAGGTGCCTTATGGTGTTTCCGGAGTACAGGAGATTCCTACAGTGAATGGAAAAAGAACCAACTGTGACGAAGACTAGAATCTGGCAAATACTTTCAGAATGTTAGATAAAGAAACATTGTATTAGAATATCAGGATAAGAGTATTAGATAAATGAAACACTGTATTAGATTGTGGTGTGGTAAAACAATTTACTAACTCTGTAGAAAAGGAGGGACTGAAAAGGGGAAAACAAAAGTTAACTGTACTATTGCTGAATGCTTATCCAGCTGAAAGTTAATTGTTGTGGAACGCTTATCTAGCCACTGTGTAAAATAATTAGCAAGGAGGCCTGGAATCCACCTGCGAAGGACAAATTCCTGATAAGGATAGAAAATTATCTCAAGAACCAGCGAAAACCGACTTTGCAGTTTGGACAAGTGTCAAGGGATAACTGAGTCTGCGCCAAACCAAAAGGTTACTAGCGGTAACGAAGAGCAGCCAGCAGCCTTCATCTTTACGACCCGCAACAACCACCACAAGCAGGCACTGCACAAGCTCAGTTGGGAAAGATTTATGGAAATAACTTTTTTTTGGCCGATTTTAATACAAAGCATGGAAAGGTCATGCATATGTATAGGCGTATTGGGAAATCTTATGTATATGTAATGCTTTACTGTATAAATCCAAGACAAACCATCACGCAGGCACGCACGACTTCGGTGGGACTGCCCCCCCGTGCTGCCCAGCGCTGAACAAACATGCCTACTTTAGAGTCTTACACATTGTGGAGTCCGCTTTCCGCACGTCAACGTGACATAACCTCAAACTCAGAACCCCTCCCAAAACTATCTTTTTGTGAGTAGTCCTGCCCTACACACACAGTCGGGGGTTGTGTGCACAGACAGAGCACCCAACGTCTTTCTGCGAAGGATTTTTAGCAGTTCTGCAGCGTAGCCCTACAGTCTATCTTCCTCCAGTTGAATTTGGCCAGCAGATGGAAGCAAAAGAACAAGTTAAGAAATTTAGCAAAACCCTTCTCATTCTGCGCTTCCTGGAACTCGACCCATCCTTGGGACGGAGACTCGGTGAGACTGTACAGCCGTGACCTATGGAAACGGGAGCTGAAGGAGGAAGGAATACCGTCTTGTGCCCTTTTGCTCTACCTGGCAGGAGGGACGGGGGCTGAGGAAAGCCGGGTGTCCTGCCCTGCCCTGAGGAGCCGGCAGGACAAGGAACACGTCCTTCCTGCAAAGGGAAGGGAAGCGGGAGCCGTGGGAAACCGCAACCCTTAAGGAGAGCCAGGACCACCATCACGCCGGTAACCCTGCAGGCCTCCAGGCACAGCCCTCCCCACGCACGTTCACTCCCTCCGCGCCCGCCATATCACCGCCGGCTCCCCCAGGCGCCTGCGCGCCACGGCGCCGCGCATGCGCAGAAGCGCACACCAAATTTCCATGGCAACGGTGACGCGCGGCCACCCGTCCTGCCCGTTCTTACCGCCTCCCTCGCCTGGTAGGTGGTTCTCAGCATTTGGCAGCAGAGCTCCATCGGGGCGGGCAGCGGGCCGGGACACTGGCGGGTACAACTCACAGCGACGTCCCGCCAGCGCCCGGTCCCGCACCCCGCGGAAGCCGGCCGGCGCTGAGAGGGAGAGGCCCGCCCTACCTCTCTCACTCAGCCAATCGAGACGCCGAAGGATGAAAGTGCCTGAAAAGATATCCAATCACGAGTACAGTAGGTGGCCGTTTAGAGGATGGACCAATCAAGATGGGGAGGAGAGGCGGGACTGTAGTAGCGCCGGCCAATCGCCTCTAGCCTCACCTGAGCGGGCAGGCGGAGTAGTTAGCTGGGCGGGGAAGGGAGCGGTGAGGGTTTGGACGGCAGCGGATCAAACGAAACCCTGCCCAGCATAGCCTAGCCCACTGTTACACATGTCCAGCTCGCTCAGACAGCCGGGGTGCCCAGAGAAGAAGCAGAGCGTGGTCTGCCCCTCGCATTAAGGATGGTGGTGGGCCTTAAAATGGAGGCTGCCAGCATGCTGGCACTGAGGGAACTGTGGGGCTGTGAAGGGCCCTCTTCAGAGCACTGAAAGCTATTGTTGAAGTCGGTTGCCTGATCTCTGCAGCCACCTGGGTTCACGATGTGAAGTATTGGTGGGATGAATTGTGCCTGTTGGATATTGTTTGGCTTCAGTCCAGCAGGAGGAGAATATTAGAAAAAGTCCCTGAAAATTCATGAAAATGAAGTTAGAGCATGTAAAGGGCTTGCTTGGTGGTAGCCACAACAGGGCATGAAGTGGGACAGCAATGGTCAAAACAAGGAAGAACTCTTATGTTCTGGAAATGCCCTGTCCTCTGGTACGTGAGCTCTTCCCAGCCAGGCAGCGGCAGGTGCAAGCTCTCCCACGTCCTGCCTGTTGGAGACCAACAGCTACTCAGTTCAACCAGCTGCTCCTGGACAGGGTAATTACCAGGTTTTTCACATCCATGCTGTGCTACCCTTGCTTAGCATCCTCAAAACTGTGTTCTGCAGACTGCCAGACTTTCCTCCAAACACTGCCTTCTAAATATAATGGTCAATACAACTCATGAATGTTTCTCCAGGCCTTTTCTTAAACCTTCACAAACTAGTATATGCCAACACAAGCTTTCTGTTCCCTCAAGCTCCCCTTTGCGAAGTATCTCCAACCACACATACCTCTTACAACCCTTCTCTCTCCTTCTGATATATCTGAATCTGAAGGATGTCCTAAGCAAAACCAGGACTTCAGCGTATGTTAACTGCTCAGTTACTCACGCTGTAAATGTAATGTACTTCCATCCTGTTAAGTATGTAATTTAATAGACATCTTTTTAATTAAATTTGTCCCATAAAACATGAAGTTTTCAGAGTGGATCAGATTAATATTCCATGGTCAGATCATGGTTCATGCAGGCCAAACAAAATGATAAGTGTGTGGTTCTTTTGAGTAAATTCCTTGTAATACTCTCAGCAACTCATAGAATCAAAGATTCATAGAATCATTAAGGTTGGAAAAGGTCTCTGGGATCATCAAGTCCAACCCCCAACCCAACACCCCCAGGCCTCCTAAACCATGGCCCCAAGGGACATGTCTGCACGTCCTTTGAACCCCACCAGGGACGGTGACTCCCCCACCTCTCTGGGCAGCATGTGCCAGGGCCTGACCGCTCTGGCAGGGAAGGCATTTCCCCTCATCTCCAACCTAAACCTCCCCTGGCGCAGCTCGAGGCCGTTCCCTCTCGTCCTGTCCCTGGTGACTTGGGAGCAGAGACCAGCCCCCCCCTCACTCCAGCCCCTCTCAGGCAGCTGCAGAGAGCGAGAAGGGCTCCCCTCAGCCCCCTCTTCTCCAGGCTAAACCCCCCCAGCCCCCTCAGCCGCCCCCCAGCACACTTGTGCTCCAGACCCTGCCCCAGCCCCGCTGCCCTTCTCTGGACACGCTCCAGCCCCGCTGCCCTTCTCTGGACACGCTCCAGCCCCTCCAGGGCCTTCTTGTCCCGAAGGGCCCAAACCTGAGCCCAGCATTCGAGGTGGGGCCTCCCCAGTGCCGAGCACAGGGACCCCATCCCTGCCTGGCTCCTGCTGGCCACACCATGGCTGACATAAGCCTGGGGGCTGGTGGCCTCCTCGGCCACCTGGGCACTGCTGGCTCATGCCCAGCTGGCTGTTAGCCAGCACCCGTAGGGATAGGCAAGCAAAACTAATGAACATGTATTTCATCATCAGAACTGATTGGCATGCAAAAATGAAGAACAAATCTGATTTCTAATCTACATTTTGTCTTTATATAATATATATATCTACTGAGTCTGACATCACATTAGTTAATATAACTTCACTGTATGTCTTGACGTAAAAGAAGGTTATTTCCCATCTAAGCTCTCTCTTGTTAATTAGCTGCAGAGAAAATGCAGATACAAAGCACCAAGTACAATTCCTTTCCAATAAACAGAGTAAGTGTCCAACTTGGAACATCTTGTCTGTAAGCAGAGCCCGTATTTTTGTGGGCAGCAGAGCAATTAAGGGTGCCTGTGAGCCTTCATGCTCTGGCAGCTCCAGACCTAACCCAAGAGGGGTGCAGGCATTGAGCAGCACCCCATTACATTTTTGCCATCCACCTTCTTTAGCGTTACATTACAAAATAAATGGCTTTGGGATAGGAAAGATGATGGAGAAGCCTCAGGCCAGACTCATAACGTTCTTTCCTTTAAACACAGCACATAAAAAACCTTACCTTCAACCCTGTCGTTTATTGCTGCTTGGAATTTAGTTTTCTATTAGCAGCTGGCCAAGCAGCACAGGAGTTTGTTGAGGTATAATGCTGATAAGTGTAATTGGGGGAATGCTGGGAGCAGCTGTAGGGCGGAGGGGTTTTTTTTGTTGTTTTGTTTTTAGCTATCTGCAGTGTTTATGTGGGAAGCAAGGACAGTTTATTGAGATGATTAGATATTGCTATTTCAGTAGGTAACACAGCTGTGGGAAGAGTCACGGCTTGCATGGACATACTGTGCACAGTCCTAGAAAGACTGGTTGAAGCTCAGGTGTTTTTTCCTAACAAGTTCCACTCAATCTAGGGGCCAGGATGCTTAGCACCTATAGGCTCCCTTCTTACCCTAATTAGAGCCTCTTATGAAAACAAACTAATTTGCATGGTAATATCCTACTGGATGGGAGCTTGAAGTGGCTGCCTTGATGAAGGGTAGGTTGTCTGCTTCTCTGATGGTTGGTGCTGTACTGAGTTTTAAAGCTTGCCTGGAAAAATCAGACGGAACTCATGGGGAGAGAGTGGGAAATGCGTTAAGAGCTACAGCAGAGGATTGTGAGAGGAGGAAGAAGAATGATAGAAAACACAGGCCCAAGAACCTGGAAGAATGTCTGCCCCTTGAGGTAGGTTTTTTGAAAGCTTGGTAGAAAGTAAAATGGTGGCAAGGATGAAACTTTGGTACATGGCTAAGATGGCCTGGTATCTGGGGAGAGTAAGTTTGGAGTTGATGCCTGTGTGAGGAGTTTCAGAAAGCCAGCAGGACTCTGAGGAACTGGAGCAAAAAGGGAGACTGCTTCCAGTTGCTGAAAAAACTAGAAGAGGGGGATTTGAGAGAAATCTTGGTGTGGAGATAAGGGAGTGGGAGAGGATAGGCCTGTGCCCTGTGCTTCTGTAGAGTAGGAACCAAGGAAAAAAGCGTGAGGAGGACCAGAAGTATGGAGTATATGTTTTTTTTTTCAAGGGTGTAGCCCCAGTGATGAGTAGGAGAGAAGTTGTGAGGGAAAGCTGGGGCTGGGGGCAAATATAATTAAGAACTCTTTTCTTCAAGCAAAAAATTAAGGTAAGCTAATATGTAAACTCTGATTATCTTACACATGTGAGGTGTTAAAACATGAGCTATAATCTTTTTGCTCTTATCCCAGTAGATATTGTGGATGAAACAAATGAGAACTTTGAAAGCTGGGCTTGTGAAGTGAGAGGTGAGTGTATAAGAGAAACAAAATGTCCAGCTCTGATGTGAGCTTGAATGTTGATGTCTTTCTCAGTGTATTTGAAGGAAGAAACATGTGAGGGTGTGCTGAAGAGAGAAAGGTTTGGTCTGGTGTGTGCTTTTCATGACCCTAACCTGCAGCTTGCCCCTTTAGCCTGGTATTGAATTGCAGGGAAAAAGAAATGTTTGATGGACTGAGAGTCAAACTTGCACAGCGGTGTGGCAGATGGCACGCTTTACTTGGCCACGAATTACTGGTTTTGACTAACAAAAGAAGTTTGAAATTAATAGAGTCCTTGTTTTAATCTTCAAGGAAATTACTAAGACCAAGCACAGACCAGTTTATGCAGAGAAGGACTATCTAGCTGTGGTTATGGTTAAAAAATTTAGCCGATCTAAGAGTTTATCTTGAATTAGCTAATGGTAAATTGAAAGGAAAGCGTGCCTCAAAAGTATACTGAAGAATTACTGCTAATTATGTGAATTACTGAGTTCCAGTGTATCCAGATGTTGTAGCGGTGTTCAGTGACCATAGCCAGTGTGTACGGCAGGCATTGCTACCCTGTCTAAAAGCTCAGCTATTTGTTCCCAAAACTGTCTGCCAGAATGCCTCCTCAGAGCCTGCTGCCGACATGGCCCAGCTGTTGGCCCATTAAGGTGCTTGGTTCTGGTGTAGCGCGCTCGTCTTTATTCCAAGATATCTTATGGCTGTAATTACCGCTCTGACACTCTCAATTGTGCAAAAACTGCTGCCGTTTGGTTAATACGAGCAAATATCACAGAATCCCAGAATCCCAGGTTGAAAGGTACCTCAGTAATCATCTAGTCCAAACTTTCTAGGAAGAGCAGAGTCTAAACAAGATGGCCCAGCGCCCTGTCCAGCCATCTCTTGAAGGTGTCCAACATGGCTGAGTCAACCACTTCCCTGTGGAGATTATTCCAATGGTGACTGTCCTCACTGTGAAAAATTTCCCTCTCGTGTCTAATCGGAATCTCCCCAAGAGCAACTTGTGTTCATTCCCCTCTGTCCTCTCCATGGGACTCATGTAAAAAGGGAGTCTCCATCTTCTTTGTAGCTGCCCCTTAAGTACTGGTACATGGCAATGAGATCCCCTCTGAGCCTCCTCTTCTCAAGGCTGAACAAACCCAGCTCTCCCAGCCTATCCTCCTATGGCAGCTTCCCAGTCCTTTGATCATCTTGGTGGCCCTTCTCTGGACCCCTTCCAGCCTGGCCACATCCTTTTTGTACAGCAGGGACCAGAACTGCACACAGCACTCCAGGTGTGGCCTGACAAGTGCAGAGTAGAGTGGGATAATGACTTCTTTATCTCTGCTGGTGATGCCCTTTTTGATGCAACCCAGCATCCTGTTGGCCTTCTTGGCCGCAGCAGCCACTGTTAGCTCATGCTGAGCTTCCTGCCCACCAGGACCCCCAGGTCCCTTTCCACAGAGCTGCTCTCCAGCCAGGTGGATCCCAGTCTGTGCTGCACTCCTGGATTATGTTTGTCTAGGTGCATGATCTTACACTTGTCCTTGTTGAACTTCATAAGGTTCTTGCTGGCCCACTCTTCCAGCCTCTCCAGGTCTCCCTGCAGAGCAGCTCTCCCTTCTGGAGTGTCTACTTCCCCACCCAACTTGGTGTCATCTGCAAACTTCATCAGGCTACACTTGATGCCGTTGTCCAGATCACTTATAAAGATGTTGAATAACACTGGGCCCAATCTTGATCCCTGGGGGACCCCATTAGTGACAGGTTGCCACTTGGAGAAGGAGCTATTTACCACCACCCTTTGGGTGCGGCCTGTCAGCCAGTTCCCCACCCACTGCACAGACCACTTGTCTAGGCCATAACACATCAATTTCTCCAGGAGGAGACTATGGGGGACCGTATCAAAGGCCTTGGAGAAGTCCAGGTAGACAATGTCCACTGCCAGTCCCATGTCAACCAGGCAAGTCCCTTTGTCATAGAAGGCCACCAGGTTTGTCAAGCACGATCTGCCTTTAGTGAAGCCATGTTGGCTTTTCCCAATCACGTGCTTCAATTGACTTGTGATGGCCCCCAGGGGGATTCGTTCCATAGCCTTACTTCAATCGCTGGGAAAGTTGATGGGCCTATAGTTACCCGGATCCTCCCTCGAGCCCTTCTTGTAGATAGGGGTAACATTTGCCTTCCTCCAGTCCTCTGGGACATCCCCCGTTCTCCATGACTTCTCAAAGATTATGGAGAGCGGCCTTGCGATGATGTCAGCCAGCTCTCTCAACACCCTCGGGTGGATGGCGTCAGGGCGCATTGATTTGTGGGGGTCAAGCTCCTGTTCATATACTAACTCTTCCTTCACCCACGGTGGGTCGGTGTTTGGTTCAATTGTGAATTTTGGTCCCAAAGCCTGGGACCCTACAGTGCTGGTAAAGACAGAGGTGTAGACGGTGTTGAGGACCTCTGCCTTTTCTGCATCATTCGTGATTGATTCTCCTTTTCTGTTTAACTGTGGGCCTATGTTTTCCTTCTTTTACTGCTTGTAGTTGACATGTCTGAAGAACCCTTTCTTGTTATTTTTTTATGTCTACAGCCAGTTTCAATTCAAATTGGGATTTTTGCTTTTCTGGCTGCGTCTCTGCACTCTCTGGCAGTGCCCTTGTAGTTCTCGGCGGATAATCCTCCACTTCTCCATTTCTGGTGTGCTTCCCTTTTGGATTTGAGTAGACCCAGGAGGTCTACTCAATAAAATATATTCTGTTTCAGACTTTTTTTTTTTTCTGAATGTCTCTCTTCAGCTTCTTGTTTGAGTCGGTTTGGCCGCTTGCCTGTTTGTTGGCTCAATCTTTGCCTTTTTTTCTTGCAATAAATCAGTTGTTTGGTTTAATGGCCTAGTTGCCAATGAAACTGAATATTGTGACTAGGTAATTATTGTGACTAGATAATGATCTCTGGCTGCTTTTGCAAATAATATTCTCAGCTGCACCTCAACATTTGTTTTTCTGTAAATGTCTCAACATTTCCCTTTCAGCAGGAAACCCATTATCCAGTTCTGAAGCTTACTGCCAGTGACATTTTTGCTTAGTTTTTATATTAATAAAATGTGTCACATCATCATTATCAAACAAATTATGAGAAAGTTTTTAATGAGACGGATAAAATGGAGAAAACTATCGAGTCACAGCTCAAGTCTGACCTTTCAATTTAAGAGGGTTGAAGACTCACTCTTTTGCTGTTCTGCCTTTATTTTGTGAATAATTCTGTTTAACCGCTGAGCGAGCAAATCCTCGGCGGTGTTAATTACAGGGAGCGGGAAAACGGGGCTCCCGGCGGGAATGGCCCCTTCTCATCACACCGTCCCCCTCAGCCCTGGGCTTCCCCGCCCGCCCTGAGGGGGCCGCCTCTCCCCTGCTGCCCCGCGGGCTGGAGGGGCCGGGCTCGGCGGGGGCGCTGCGGGACGGTACCTTTGGCGGGGTGCGGGGGTGTATGAGCTCAAAAAATGCTGTTTTTCCCTCAGGATTGCCGGCGGGCGGAGAAGCGTGGAGAGGCCGCCCCTCCCTCTTCCCGCGTCGCGCCGCCCTCCCGCGTCACGTGCCGGGAGCGCTCGGAGTGTGCAGGATGGTGGTGGCGGCTGCGACCGGCGACGGCGGCGGCAGCAGCAGCGGGTAGAAAATGGCGGATTTCGAGGAGCTGCGGGTAAGGAGGGGGAGACGTGGGATAAGATCTCGCCCGGCCCTTCCCGCGGAGTGGGGACACGAGGCCCCTCACCCCCCGACCCTCGGACTTCCCTCCTGGGGAGCCCCCGCCGCGCCCCTCGGTGCTTGCCGGGGAACCGGGGGCAGGGGTACAGTGATCCGTCGGCGCCTCCCGCTGAGGCGGCGGATCGTAACGGCGGCCCGGAAACCACCGGGGCCCCGCGGTTGCCTGCACCTTCCCTGGGGAGGAAGCGCGGCAGCCCCGAAAGGCTGGCGGGGGGCGTCGGGAGCCGGCGGCGCTGCCCGAGAACAGCCCTGTCACTGCCCCGGCGCGGGGGGAGGCCCCTTTCCACCTCCGCCGTGTGGGTTGCGATGGCGGTGGGGTGCCCTTCCACCCCACCCCGACATTTTAAAAGCCGTTTCGGGTGTTGCGTGAGGGCCAGCCGGGCCCCGGGCCGGTACTGGAGGCTCGCATGGCGCCCTGGGGAGGGCGGGGCGCCGCGGTGCCCGTACTGCCCACTGAGGGGGGATGCCGAATAGTTACAGGATTTTTGCAAATATTAATCATTACTGATTCTTTTTTTTTTTTAGATTCGTTAAGTGCTTTCTCACCGGCAAAACCGTGCCTGTGAAGCATGAGATCCAGTATTTCTTTTCAGACCTGTTTTGTCTTCAATTGAATGTCTTTTATATTGCACTCGTGGACTTTCTGTAACAGATTTTTCAGTGGAGGGGGTGGCCTTTCATATTTTAACGTGTGTACACAAAGAGCTGACTACATAGTTCCTGGTTTTCCTTATGTTTCTTGAACAATCTGTGAGTATCTTTGTTCAGAAGGAGAATGTTGTCCTTCTGCAGCATCCACACCTGCATAAGTGCCACCGAGGGAATACTACATGCATGCTGAACCCCCACCCCTCCCTGCCCCCAACCTAGACTTTCCTACAGCAGGAATAAAAGCCAGTTAAATAGGAATCACTGTGAGTTAGGCTTTAGTGTAGAGAAAGGTCTGATGGCTGAACTGACTGTAGTCTGACCAACAGTGGGAAATATGCTGTAGTTGCTGAGAATTTCCTATACTAAGGCTTCTTCCAGCACTGACACCACTTGGGTTGAAGTGGCGACTGTAGCGGAGCTGAGGAGCTCAGGGTATAAAAATCTCATGGAAAGAACTGAGTTTGTTTATTTGAGGACAACAGTGCTTTATGTCAATCTTAGGTTTGAGAAGGGTTGCTTTACTTTTTTCCTCAGTTACATGTTGGGTTTTTTTAACTTGTTTGTGTTTACATGTTTGCTTGTTTAGGGACCTCACTCATTTTCAGTGCTCTTTCCAAGGTGTCTCAAGGAGTGTAGCTCTATAGGTGGATAAACCCCCAGTGTTAACTTTGTAGCAGAGCTAACTCTTTCTAGTGTAGCTCCTCTTCTCCAGGCTTGAGCTGGAGCTGTGATCTGTTTTCCAAAGCCCTGTAATTGTTTATCTAGATATGAATAAGTATTAATAGACTCTGTCTAGGAATTGGGTACCTAAATACCTTTGAAATTATATATGCACCTGAGTTGCTTGCCAGAAGTAACACAGGAAGTATGGAGGAAAAGGGTTTCAGGCCAAATACAGCAGTGCCCTTTTGTCACTCAGAAGAATACATATCAGTAGTTAAAAAAAAAATATTAGTTTGAAGAAATGTCTTTTGATGTCCCTTTTCATCGAATTTGTAAACTGGAGTGCCTGTGAAATGAATCTGTTAGTCTGGAGCTTCTCTGAATGATCAACATCTGGCTGATAATAATTTGTGGTCCTTTTTGGGAAAGCTCTAGATATTTTCTTGGAAGATAATAAAGTAGACTGCCTTGTGTCTTCAAGGCCTTTACTGACTTTTTTTAAGAGTGTGCATTTGAATATATCTACTTGAATACCAGAAACTTGGTTTGAAGGTTTAAGTTTGGGGTTTTTTTCTTAGACAACCAATTCTCCCTGCTTTTGGCCAAAGAAGAGAGACACGCGTCCTGCCTGCGCCCCCTCCCCCCAGTAGATTTCATTAATTGACCTTTAGAAGTGATCTTAAATTGCTGCTTTATGGATTAACATATGGGGCATTTTTATGGCGGTATTGTTTGCTGCTCTCTTGTTGATTGCAATTTCCTGTAGAATGTGATCCTTACCTGCCTTATAAAAGGCCACTAGGGTAATTTGGAGAGTTGAATTTATTTTAGTAAATCGTTAGGAACTGATTAAAGGCAGGAGGTCAGGGTTTTCTCTTAAATCCTGTTTTTGAGGGAAACATGCAGGGTGAGATTTTTCTATTCTCAGGGTGAAGGATCATTTTAATATTTGTTAGTACTGTCCCTGCCATCCTCTCAATCTTCAGAGTAAAAATTCTGGGGAGCTATGACCGAAGGGTTATAACTCGGAGGCTATAGCGAAAGACAACAAAGAGACTCAAAGGAACCTGCTGTTACATCGTGCCTTTTGGAAACCTTTAGTTTTGTTAAAGGATTCAGAAGTAGCCGTAACCACAGTCACTGCTCTTCAAGATATTGGTCAAAACGTTCAGTAAAAGGCTTATCGTTCCAGACCTTCGGACTAACCCTTAATGAATTAGTGGTGTTTATTGAAATCTGTAGGTCACCAGTTTCTGGAATATCAGGGAGTTGCTGAGAAGATGTGGTGAGCACAACTGTATCTTTCTTGTATTTTTCAGAGACACTTTCCAGACCTGCTCTTCATAGGTATGTTTTTTTTAAATGTGGCTCATACTTTTATCCATAATCCTCATTCATGAGCAGTCCAATGAATGCCTGTGTAATCCCTTTGACATAGATGGACGTGGAACAGAAGTCAGCAATCTGGTGTGGAGGCCAGAGATGGCATGTAAACATGTTTTTGAACAGAATTGGCCTGGGAGTGGGGAACTGTGGCTCCTTCTGAGAGCCATCTGTGAGGAAGAACAATTCCAGCTCCCAACAAATTCCGAACTCAGAGATTTGGCTTGAAGCTGTGGTTTGCATACAGCAAAATACTGCAGATAAGTAATAATAAATAACCTATTCTCAGGGAGAGAAAGAAGACATCTCTTGGGTCCCATACATTTCTGCTGGCATCCTGACTCGAATTTGGAAATAAGTGATAGCTTATTTGGAAATAGGAGTGCACGCTGTCCTTGAAACGTTGCAGATCCCTAGTTTAGAAGATTACAAACTATGAGGCTGAAGCTGTTTTTAACTGTGTTTTGAAGTAATGTGTTCCATCTGAGGGGGGGATCTTTAGTTTTGGCGCAGGCATATTCATTTGCCTGTAATTTGTGTGACACTACAGGTGAGTTTCATGGCTGTTGCAGAGGGAGAAAAACCTCATTTTAGAGAGAAGAGATGGAAGTGGGCTCATATGTCCTATGTGGAAGGGGAGATTACACAAAACTTCCTGGAAAATCGGGGTTTATAAATGCTGAAAGCAAGTCCCACTTTTAATTTTTGCTCTTGCACAGCCAGTACTGAAGTTGTGCGATTCAGATGTCACTGTCTCCCATGACACCCTCTTAGGCAAGCTTAGGAAGTGTGGGTTAGATGAGTGGACAGTGAGGTGGGCAGAACTCACAGGATCACAATCAACAGGGCAGACTCTGGTTGGAGGCCTGTCACTAGTGGTGTTCCCCAGGGGTCTGTGCTGGGTCCAGTCCTGTTCAATATATTCATCAATGACCTGGATGATGGGACAGAGCGTCCCCTCAGCACGTTCACTGATGACACCAAGCTGGGAGGAGTGGCTGATGTACCAGAAGGCTGTGCTGCCATCCAGCGAGACCTGGACAGGATGGAGATCTGGGCCGAAGGGAAACTCATGGAATTCAACAAGAGCAAGTGCAAGGTCCTGCTCCTGGGGAGGAACAACCCCCCGCCCAGCACAGGTTGGGGGTGACCCACTGGAAAGTGGCTCTGCTGAGAGGCCCTGGGGGTGCTGGGGGGCAGCGAGGTGACCCTGAGCCAGCACCATGCCCTTGGGGGCGAAGAAGGCCAACGGTGTCCTGGGGTGCATGGAAAGGAGCGTGGCCAGCAGGGCAAAGGAGGTTCTCCTCCCCCTCTACTTTGCCCTAGTGAGGCCAGTTCTGGGCCTACGAGGTCAAGAAAGACAGTGAGCTACTGGAAAAAGTCCATCCGAGAGCTACCAAGATGCTCAGGGGCCTGGAGCATCTCCCTTGTGAGGAAAGGCTGAGAGACCCGGGCTTGTTTAGCCTGGAGAAGAGAAGCCTGAGGGGGGATCTCATCAATGCCTATAAATATCTGAAGGGCGGGTGTCAGGGCGATGGGGCCGGGCTCTTTTCAGCGGTGCCCAACGCCAGGCCAAGGGGCCACGGGCACAAGCTGGAACACGGGAAGTTCCACCTGAACATGAGGAGAAACCCCTTTGCTGTGCGGGTGCCAGAGCAGGGGCACAGGCTGCCCAGAGAGGCTGTGGGGTCCCTTCCCTGGAGACATTCGCCCCCCGCCTGGACGCGGTCCTGTTTGATATAGGAAGTAAATTTTGCATGTTGATCTGGGGTAAACTTAAAATGATGGACATAATAGATATTGAGAAGTTTGGTGATGTAGTGATCTTCTGGTTGCAGTTAACATTGAGTATATTAAATAAGATAACATCTGATAATATACTGTTATCTGGTATCTGTACATTATTTCCCTGTTCTTCCTGGATGTATACTCTGTTTTTCAGACCAGTGAGGCTTATTGTGGTACCTTAGAGGTTTGTTCTAGGTAGAATAATTAACAGTTAATGACCATGCTGAGATACAGTGATTGAGTGAGGAAGGAGATAATGTAGTTTAGGGTACTTAAAAAATGAGGTTGCAGTGAAATGGGACAAGCTTTGTTTTGAGTGTCTTGTGTGAAATGAACACAAGTATTTGATTTTGGATTTTCAGTTATATTAAGTGCATGCAACTTTGACTAATGCCTACTTTAGGAGCCAGGCTAGAGTTAGTCCAACAAAAAATCCCCGTAATACTGAGGACCTGATGGTCATGCTGTGTGCGCCAGCTGGTGTGTTCCTCAGAGCTGCTCTTGCTTTGCTGTACTACTTACACAGATTTAACTGGTGACATCTTCGTTCTTCCCCAGGATTTGCAGTTCTTTATCTGTTGTTCCATTAGTTTCTAGAATATGTTTATTTTTGTCTTTAGGGTCAGCATACAGGTCCTCAACCATCCCAAGGCACAAGTTGCTCTTTCTTACCAGTATTACACGTTTCTAGCCTACTGTAAATCAGCATGTATGCGATTTATTGCAAAAGATGTCACACGTGCTTCTCTGCTATAAGTGTCTAGAAAAGGGCTTAAAGTCAGGAGCGAGGGTTTGTGGGGTTGGTCCTTGCTGTGTCCCTTCCCGATATAGCCTTCAGACATGCCAGAAAACATCTGGAAGCCAGTGGGGCTGAAGCAGAGCTCTGTGGTGGAGACTGACTAGAACTTGGGAGTCAACTTGAATTGCTTCTGCAGGTTCAAGTGCAGGGTTCACTACTTGAGCACTTGCGGTTGCCCTAGAAGCTACAGTCGTCAGTGCTTATTGTAGACATGTCAGGAATTAATAGGCATTCTTGGTTACCTTTAATTCATATATGTATAGTACAATGATTGTTAAAATTGCAGGTGGCTTTGTCGGGGGGGGTGTAGATAATCACGTACCTCTTGTGTGAGATATGTTTGATGCCTTAATTTGCTCTGAAATAGGCCTGCCCTTAATTTGAGTGGTGTGTCAGCATATCCTGGTCTCCTTAACATCATCATCCCTGTGAAATGAATGCCATTCCAGATACACCTATGGCTTAATGCTTTAGATAGAACAATATTTCTGCTTATGAATCATAGTTGCTATAGTTTAACAATAAGAAACAAAAAAACCTGTGAAGCTTCTTATGACTTTCAAGTACAAATTTCAGCAGAAAAAATGTTTCTGGAATATAAAAGTACTTCAGTTACCCAGTCTGATTTCCTTCCTTCAAGTTCTGTCAAACTACTCTTTGTGTTCATGGAGAAACATTAAAAATAAAATGGCTTTGGTCTTCTGAGTTAAAAAAGCTTTTTATTGGGCTGTGCAGCTGTAAAGAACTTCTCAAGAGGAAATTGATGGCATTTACATGACACAACTTGAATGTCTAATCTTAATTCAGTGATGTGAAAAGCATGTTAATAGCTAGGCTGCAGCCTTCTGCAGTATTGCTTGAACCCCAAAAGAAAATAACTTGGTAGGGTTTGTTGGAATTAATATCGTGTCTTGCACTGTGAGTATAAATGCTTGTAATCATATGTCATGCCTCCATAAAACCTTGCTGATTATAACGAACGTCCACTCTGATATAGCTGTAAATGAAGTAATAAGCTAAAACATGTAGATCAGACTAGCTGTATTTTCATTCATATGTTGGTTGTTGCATTAAAGGGAATGTGGAATCAGCTTTAGGGAGAAAATATTAAAATGCCATTGTTTAATTACCTCCAGTAGAACTCAGTTTTTGCAAGACTTCTTTCAAAAGCATATGCAAGATTTTTGCATTGATGGACAAAACTGTTGTTTTTTATACTTCCAAGCATTTTTAATGGAGGTGTCAATTTAAAATCTTGCTGACTATGGTACTGAAGCCAGCCTGTGTCTTCTAATAAAATAAAATCCATCTTGTAACAAAATGCTAGTTTGTGGAATTTCCACTAAAACATTAGCTGTTTCAAGGCATGACTGACTGCACATTTCACCTTGATTAACTTGCAGGAATGCACAGAAGGCAGCAGGCAGGGTAATAGACAGTATTTTGCAATACACGCCGTTTCCTTAATCTTCATGTAAAGGATTATTTTATTCATTTGCATTCTGATGATGGAATCCAGAATAATGCTTACTGCCTGCATCTGAAATAAAGGAGCTGACGTTGCTGTCAAGCTTGTGCAACTATCCATGGAAGAACACAACATGAAGTTCTTGGTAAATTCTTGAATATCGGTATAATCTTCTGACGTAATTTCTTTTATCTAGTGTGACTATAGAACTGTTATAGTACTTCAAGCCATTTTTTAATGAATACTGAAAACACTTTATTTTTGTCACCCTGTTTGACTGTGAGACTAAGGAAAAGTAGCAGGAGAATGTCAGGTGGAAACTAATCTTCTCCAGCAGCTGGCAAAGTAGATGGAGTTCTGTCTCAATCTCCTCTTTTCTTGAGTCCTTTTGCTGTTGAGGGAAGTTGCTGGGATGGAATTAAGGTGGCATCTACTGTTGGTTTCTTCTTCAGAGGTTAGGGCAAGCCACTCAAAGCCTCGTGTGACACTGCTTTCACTGGCAATTATCCGTGGTGCGTTTATAGGTAGGGTGTTGGGGGAATACCAGTTTGAAGGCTGCTTCCTGATAGCTACTTGATAGAAGCATTGCTATACCCAAACTGGCTGTCTGGAAGTGTTGAAATTCAGTGTCTGAAATAGGATAACCTCTTCTCTTCAACAGTGAGGAAGGGGTGTGTCACCTGAGAGTACTACCACAGTATTTTAGATGGTTGTTTTGATATGCACGAATAATGTGGTCCTTGAAAAGGCAGGTCCTGATTGCTTGCTCCTGCTGTCTTGTAACAGTGCAAGTTCAGCTGTCATCTGGCTCAATTCCCTCGTCTGTCTTACTGTAGAAATGATTTTCTCAACATAAAGGAGAGAAGAGGGAGCAAGCAGCTGGGGGCACAGGGGGAGTTCAGACTTCTTATTTTGTGGCTGACTGCATGGTTGTAGCATAATGTTAAAACTTCAGCTAAGGTCAGATCTGTGTTAGGATATGTGGATGTAAATGCTGTGACTATAGTAAGGATTAGGGAAGGTGAAACAAAAACATTGCATTTTGAGTTGTATCCCCTCTGAAATCAATGCCCAAAGCTTTAAATGTTGGATATTGGACTACTAATTTAAAAGTCAACAATGTACTTTTGAACTGGTTTTAAAAATTTCTTTTATGATCCCAGATGTCTACTACTTCATACTTCCTGTTAGGGCCTTTGTCTGCCAGTCCTTGGGCCTGGAATTGGTACGGTACAGCAGTACAGATTGAAGTCAGATGTTCTTTCATCTTTAAAACATAATCTCCTTGTTACAGTGGAAGAGTCCCACAGAAATGGGAAGGAAGTTGGTTAAAAGAATTCTGGATGATTTTATACCTCTCTCAAAGCTTGCTCACAAAAATGGACACGATGTGCCTATGCTAAGTTACCTGTTTGTAGTAATGGTTGGAGAAGATTGCTACTTCTTGTTTGGTTTGGTTTTTTTTGAGAATCTTTCTGCTTATGAACTTCATAGTTGTGGAAGACAGGATTGAACTAACTCTGATAACCAAGTAAATAGTATTGTTTCGTTTGAAGAGATCTTTGTACCAGAATGTGATATGAAAAGGACAGGAAGTTTTCTGTGATGTTCTAGAAGAATCAATTATGTTCGTTAAACAGTTCGTTAGTATGATATGATGTAGCTTTTTAAAAAGTGTCCCCTTGCTGTGCTGTCCTTTCAAGAGTGAAACCTGATGTGCCTGTCTGTCCATGCATGTTTTTAACATGCTGTCCAAAATAATGTTTCAGAATAAATGCTGCAGAACTTACAGTTGCTTATTTTATTTTATTAAAATGTGTTGGAAGACAGTTGATAATACTGATCCATCTGATTTTGTTTCATGAAGTGAGACAGATATTTTATGTTAGAGCTCACACTTCTGACTGTGAATTTAAGATAGCACTGCATGGGTTGCATTAAGATGTTGTTGTTGCTGTTGCTTAAGCATGGAAACAATTAGAAGTCTTTGAAATTAGTAACATGACCAAACTGAACCTTGATCCTGGACACTTTGTTTCCTGGATTTAACTGTAGCCTTGTGTCGAGTAAGGGTATGGGTAGTTCTTAATATGGCAAGCATGAAACTGGACTGATGGAAGTTCAGATGCTTCACCATGCCCCTCAAAAAGGCCTAAACAGGGTACTGTTCATTCACCTGTGCTTCTCTCTCTTGTCTTTCTAGAATATGGTATCAAGTTTTCGTGTTTCTGAACTACAAGTGTTGTTGGGGTTTGCTGGACGTAATAAAAGTGGGCGGAAACATGACCTCCTGATGAGGGCACTGCACTTACTGAAGAGCGGCTGCAGCCCAGCAGTTCAGATAAAAATCCGAGAACTCTATAGGCGTCGGTACCCAAGGACGATTGAAGGACTTTCAGACTTACCAGCTATAAAACCTGCAGTTTTCAATTTGGACAACAGCTCATCTGTCGAGCCTGATTTGGCTGTTGCTGGCATTCACCCACTCCCTTCTACTTCGGTCACACCTCAGTCTCCTTCCTCGCCTGTCAGTTCTGTGCTCCTCCAAGACACTAAGCCCCACTTTGAAATGCAGCAGCCGTCCCCTCCGATTCCACCCGTTCATCCCGATGTTCAACTGAAAAGCCTACCTTTCTATGATGTGCTCGATGTGCTCATAAAACCTACAAGTCTAGGTGAGTGTTTAATAGCTCTGCAGGTGGCTTAATTAATGAAATAGCTGTTGCTTATGACAGACTAAGTCCGGACTTAAACAGCTTTCTGTGGTTGGGGAAAAGTGGAAACTCCCTTCCCTTTCCTACCCATGTCGTCTTCACCACTTGTCCCCAAAAGTGCCAAGCCATGCTTCAGAAAAGTGTTCTCTTCTGTAAATGTTATATGATTAAAGATCTTTGGTTTTTTATTATTAAATAATAGAGTAGAATAATTCAGTTGGAAGGTACCTGCAATGATCACCTAGCTGCCTGACTACTTCAGGGGTGACCAAAAGTTAAAGCGTGATGTACAAGGGCATTGTCCAAATGCCACTTAAACACTGACAGGCTTGGGGCATTGACCACCTCTAGGAAGCCTGCTCCAGGGTTTGACCTCCCCCTTGGTAAAGAAATATTTCCTAATATCTAGTCTGAAGCTCCACTTTTAGCTGAAATATTTGGAGCTGAATTCTCTGCCTGGTACAAGTGAGGAACACATCTGTCGAGGCCAACAGGAAAAGAATTTTAGGGTCAGTAATTAATAAGTTGCAACAACATAAGGAGAAAAAGTTCACTGGTTTGTTAGTTTGTGTTTATCTCACTGCAACAATTCTGCAGGTTGTCCCCCTGACACTTTAGTTTCTTAACTGATAATAGAACCTTTTAGGCTGTGACTTTACCTTCGTGAGGCGTGTGCAGATGATTGGTCATCCTCCAGTACCTAAAGCAGCAAACATTACTAAAAAACATCATTTACAGTGCCTGTTGTCACGTCTGTTTATGTTGTGCCACCCTGTTTGAGAAGAGGTTAATATCGAAGAGCTGCTGTCGTGTTGGACAGCTCTGTGGCTCATGCTGCCATTACCTTTACAAAGATAATCTGTCAGTGCCACGATGTCCTGGCTAACTCCTCCTTATGTTTACTGTGTGCAGAGGCTGAGTATCTTGACTAGCTTCCTGTGTTATGCTGTATTATGGGACAACTTTTGACTCATAGTTAGCCGAATCGGTTGCCAGCCATGTAAGTCACTCTGTCCCATATAATGCAGCATGTGCTCTGCATTATATTTCTGCTGTAGAGTTAACTTCTGTTTTCTGGTCAATGATAACTAGAGGTGGCAGTGATATGCTAGGCATTTCCCAAACAGCTGTTTTCCTCAACTTTGGAAATTATCCTTTTTTTAACCTGAAAGAAGAATGCTTCCGTAGGGGTGTCACTGTTATTAGAGCTGCACGTAAATTCCTCTTTCCTCTGAAGACTGTAGGCTCTTTGGTACGTGTTGCTGTGCTGGTTTTGGCGGAGAAGGGGTTAACTCTCCTCACTGTGGGCGTCCGCTACCTTGCCGACATGCTGGGGCCTGGCCCATGCATACTGAGCCCTTCTCTACAGTATTCAGTGCCCCAAAGGGGAAGATAATGTCTCTGGATTGAAATGCAAAGTGACTGGCACTGTAGTCACTCCAGCCCTGAGGACAGGCACTGCAGCCACTCAAACCCCAACAAGTACGGGAACTGGTTCAGAAAATAAACCCGTACCAGTATCAGTTGCCCCCATACGCAAGAAGAAATATTGGAAACGGATGTCAACTCGTTTAGAACGGGATGATGAAAAAGCAGAGCCGTCACAAGGAGAGGAGGAACAAGTCATAAATGAAATAGAGACCACCCAATCCCTGTCCTTGAGCGAGTTGTGAGATATGGAAAAGATTATAGCTGTTGTTCAGGTGAGCACATTGTCACCTGGCTGCTCCGATGCTGGGATAATGGGGCCAGTAGCCTGGAACTAGAGGGAAAAGAAGCCAAACAACTGGGATCCCTTTCTGGGGAAGGGGGCGTTGACAAAGCAATTGGGAATAAAACACAACCCTCAGCCTCTGGAGGCGACTCTTGTCTGGAGTAAAGGAAAGGTATCCCTTTAAAGAAGATGTTACATATCGCCCAGGAAAATGGACAACTATGGAGAAAGGCATCCAGTATCTAAGGGAATTAGCTGTGTTTGAGGTGATTTATGGTGACCTGGGCGATCAACGGTCATCCAAAGATCCAGATGAAGCCGAGCGCACACGACCCATGTGGCGGAAGTTTGTACAGAGCGCACCATCTTCGCATGCAAACTCATTGGCAGTGATGTCCTGGAGAGGGGACGAGACACCAACGGTGGCAGAGGTGATTGATAGACTCCGGGATTACGAAACAAATGTCTTTTCCTCGCTCGTCTCTGCTGTGGAGAAACTGTCCCAAGAGGTCCAGCAACTCAAAGATGATCTGTCCTGCTCCCCACCTCGACAGAGTAGTGTCTCAGCTGTTAGGAATAAGTGTCCTTTGGCTCAAAGGAGGGGGTACACACCATGGGCCACCCTATTGTTCTACCTGCGTGACCATGGAGAGGACATGATGAGGTGGGATGGCAAGCCTACCTCGACCCTACAGGCACGAGTGCGTGAACTGCAAGAACGAACAGTCACTCAGAAAGGTTCCTCCAGGAAAGCTGCTGCTCCAATTTCCAGCGAGCAAGTCCCCAGACAGAGGAGTAGAAGCGCTGATTTTATTTCTGAGCTTAATAGAGGGACTCCTGATTCACATTTACAGGCAGTGAGTTGTGACTGCCATGATCAGGACTAGAGGGGCCCTGCCTGCAGCCGGGTGGAGGAAAGGGATAACCGGGCTTACTGGACCGTGTGGATCCGATGGCCTGGCACGTCTGACCCACAGGAGTATAAAGCTTTAGTGGACACTGGCGCACAGTGCACCTTAATGCCATCAAACTATAACGGGGCAGAACCCATCAGCATTGCTGGAGTGACGGGGATCCCAAGAGCTAACTGTACTGGAGGCCGAAGTGAGCCTAACTGGGAATGGGTGGCAAAAGCATCCCATTGTGACTGGCCCAGAGGCTCCGTGCATCCTTGGCATAGACTGCCTCAGGAGAGGGTATTTCAAGGACCCAAAAGGGTACAGGTGGGCTTTTGGTGTAGCTGCCTTGGAGACGGAGGAAACTAAAGAGCTGTCTACCTTCCCTGGCCTCTTGAAGGACCCTTCTGTTGTGGGGTTGCTAAAGGTCGAAGAACAACAGGTGCCAGTCGCCACCACAACAGTGCACCGGCGGCAGTATCATACCAACAGAGACTCTGATCCCCATCCATGAGCTCATTCACCAGCTGAGGAGCCAAGGAGTCATCAGTAAGACCCACTCACCCTTTAACAGTCCCATATGGCCAGTGCGGAAGTCTAATGGAGAGTGGAGGCTAACAGTAGACTACCGTGGCCTGAATGAAGTCACTCCACCGTTGAGTGCTGCTGTGCCAGACGTGCTAGAACTTCAATATGAACTGGAGTCCAAGGCAGCCAAGTGGTATGCCACAGTTGATATTGGTAATGCATTCTTCTCAATCCCTCTGGCAGCAGAGTACAGGCCACAGTTTGCTTTCACATGGAGGGGCGTCCAGTACATCTGGAATCGACTGGCCCAGGGGTGGAAACAGTCCTACCATTTGCCATGGACTGATTCAGACTGTACTGGAACAGGGAGAAGCTCCAGAACACCTTTTTACAAGATGTAAAAAATGTGCTCTACACCACAGCCGGGGAGAATGGCCCTACCTGGAGCCTCTGGCAGAAAGCACATGGGGAGACCCGAGGTCGACTGCTAGGGTTTTGGAGTCGGGGATACAGAGGGTCCGAAGCCCGCTATACTCCAACTGAAAAAGAGATGTTGGCAGTATATGAAGGGGTTCGAGCTGCTTCAGAAGTGGTTGGTACTGAGACACAGTTGCTCCTGGCACCCCGACTGCCAGTGCTGGGCTGGATGTTCAAAGGAAACATCCCCTCTACACACCATGCAACTGATGCTGCGTGGAGTAAATGGGTTGCACTGATCACCCAGCGGGCTCGAGTAGGAAACCCCAGTCGCCCAGGAATCTTGGAAGTGATTATGGACTGGCCAGAAGGCAAAGATTTTGGATTATCACCAGAGGAGGAGGTGACACATGCTGAAGAAGCCCCACTGTATAACAAAATGCCAGAAGATGAGAAGCAATATGCCCTGCTCACTGATGGGTCCTGTCGCCTTGTGGGAAAGCACCGGAGATGGAAGGCTGCTGTATGGAGTCCTACACGACAAGTAGCAGAAACTGCTGAAGGAGAAGGTGAATTGAGCCAGTTTGCAGCGGTAAAGGCCATCCAGCTGGCCTTAGACATCGCTGAACGGGAAAAGTGGCCAGTGCTCTATCTCTATACTGACTCCTGGAGGGTGGCAAATGCCCTGTGGGGCTGGCTGCAGCAGTGGAAGCAAAGCAACTGGCAGCGCAGAGGCAAACCCATCTGGGCTGCCACATTGTGGCAAGATATTGCTGCCCGGGTAGAGAACCTGGTTGTAAAGGTACGGCATGTGGATGCTCACGTCCCCAAGAGTCGGGCCACTGAAGAACATCTGAACAACCAGCAGGTAGATCAGGCTGCCAAGATTGAAGTGGCTGAGGTGGATCTGGACTGGCAGCATAAGGGTGAACTATTTCTAGCTTGGTGGGCCCATGACACCTGAGGCCATCAAGGGAGAGATGCAACATACAGGAGGGCTTGTGATCGAGGGGTGGACTTGACCATGGATGTTATTGCACAGGTTATCCACGAATGTGACACATGCGCTGCAATCAAGCAAGTGAAGAGGGTAAACCCTGAGAAGGGGTTAATTCTCCTCACTGTGGGGTTCACCTACCTTTCCAGCTTCCCGCGCTCTGCCGCGTGGCGGGGGGGGGGGGCTGGGAGGGGCAGGGCCATGGTGGGGGCGGCTGACCCCGACTGGCCAATGGCATGTTCATTCCATACCACGTGACACCATGACCAGTATATTAAGGGGGGCAGTTTGCGGCTCAGGGAGGTGTGGTGTTGGGTCGGTGGGTGGTGAGCGGCTGCATCGCATATGGTTTGTTTCGGCGGTTCGTTCCCTTCCCCCCTCCCTTCCCCCCTCCCCCGGGGCTTTGCGCCTCTTGTTGTTCTCCTTTACATTGCATTTCTGTTGATGTTTCTTTTAATTTTAATGATTAAACTGTTCTTATCCCAACCGATGAGCATTACCCTTCTGATTCTCTCCCCCATCTACCGGTGGGGTGGGGGAGTGCGCGAACGACTCTGTGGGGCTGAGCTGCTGGCTAAACCACGACAGTGTGTACTATGAACCCTTAATACTATAATGCTGCTTGCCATCACTGACAGACAAGTAGGATTCTGACATGAAAGTTGTAGTTATTTTTTTGCTAAATGCCACTGAGGGGTAATTCTCAGATGCGAAATCTAGCTGGCTTTTCTGGTGTATTAGGCATTGTGCTCCCTCCCTTCCTCCCCAAAGGCTTGGTTACCTTTAGCTGTTTCTGAATTGAGTAATTTTCCAGCTGTCCATTAATAACTTCTGGTGCACGTTCTCTTCTTGTTTACAACTGTTTTAATGTACTACATCTCTGTGGTACTTTTTGTCAGGTACCTGGTGTTGTATTTTGTTGTGTGACTGTTTGAACCTTTCTCCCTTGGGAGAAAGGATTATAACGTGTCTGCCAAGCTTCTTTAGTACTGAAGTGTAACGTGTTATTAAGCCATCTGACTATAGTTGAATGAATGATTTGTTCTGTTGCTTTCCTGTTGACAGTTACATGCAGTTAAACCACAACTTGATTATATTAAATGACTTGCACCTTATTCCAGGAAAAACTCAATTGCAGATCCTGTTTTAACCAATAACTTTAATCACCACTGTTAAGCCTCATCTGTGTCTTTTTTTTTTTTTTTTGTAGTACAAAGTGGTATTCAGAGGTTCCAAGAGAAGTTTTTTATCTTTGCTTTAACACCTCAGCAGGTCAGAGAAATCTGTATTTCCAGGTAAGGAGTAAGAGTGTGGCATAGTGTGGATAAACTTTTTGCAAAATTTCGGGAGGAAGTGTGGGGTTTTGGTTTACTTTATGCATCATGTAGTCTTGCAGATGCAGAGTCAGAATCCTCACTGAAGTTATGCTGAGTGTCTCTGTTCTGTTTTCTTTAAGAACTACTGGGCACAGAATTTATGTGCAGTTGGGATAAATCCTACACCACTAAAGAGTTAACATTACTTGTTTCCAAATAATTGTGACTATTTAGAGAGGTGGTAAGCTTGTCTTCCCTGCACGTTTCCTGGCTGCAGGAATGGAAGGCTGCTTTTATCTCTTGTCCAAGGGTTCATGTTATTGCAAGACCTGTAGTGTAAGCCAAGAGAATTCATAGGGTTTTTTCCTCTCTGGGAACATCATACTTTGTTGTTGCTATAAACTCTTGACAGAGGATGCTGATCCTTAATTTCTGCTTAACTTGCAGTAGCTAAACATAGGTGTCACTTGTAAGACTCTGTTCATAGCTCAGTGAAAGAAAAATAAGAGCAAAGTTCAGTGATGTTGGGGCAGGTGTGCTGGTTCTTTCTGCATCTGACTGAATATGAGATCTGCTGTCTAAATGGGTACTTTTTTTTTTTTCCCCTCTGTCACAGGGACTTTTTGCCAGGGGGCAGGAGAGATTACACAGTCCAAGTTCAGCTAAGGTACCTTTTTTCATAGTGTTCTCTCATGACTTCTTGGCTAATGTAACAAGTCTAGATGTTTGTGAGGACATAAGAATTTGGCAACACTTGAAAATGACTCTTTCTCTTTTTGGGAATATAGGTTATGCCTAGCAGAGACAAGCTGCCCTCAAGAAGATAATTACCCTAATAGTTTGTGTATTAAAGTAAATGGGAAGCTGTTTCCATTACCGGTAAGCCTGTTTGTATGTGTTTGTGGCTTCTTTGTGACTTGGGGTGTTTGATTATTTTTTTCCTGTAATGTTAGCTTGCTAAAGCAATCAAGCTTTTTATTGTTATTGCTCAAATTTCTCTAGTTACTAATGTTAGGCAAGTGGCTTGTACATTTGCTGTGTGAGGTAGCTGTTACTACTATTGATCACGTTACAGCCACTGCATGGATTGTGTTTTAGCACAGTTAACACAAAATATGTGAAAAATGAACGAGTGTCTGCATGTAGAATCCTCCTCGTACGTCTTCAACCTGAATTTATTTGATTTGATTGGTAGTAGCCCTCACTGCTTGGGCTATCTATATTTGTGATTAGCTTGAGTTCCTTCTTGTTACAAGGGAATGGTATCACCTTCTGGTGTATGAGTTTGAATGCTGCTCTGCGTCTGTCTGCTTAGAGCAGAACTCATTGCAGGGATGAACAGCAGACACGTTTTAGTGTTCCTAGCATTCTAGCATTTGCTGACACCTTAACAGAACAGCGTTGGCAGTCATACACTTTACTGGTGTCTGATGTTGCAAAAGTCAGTACATAGGCAAGGCCACCTGAAGGCTTGAATATATACAAAAAAGGAAAAGCACTCTTACTCTTGAAAGATATCTGGAAAAATGCAGAAAAATCTCTGTACAATAGAACAGAGAAACTTTTACACAACCCATTTTGAAATAGTTTTGGAAGCTATAGAAGATGGGAAGAGTAGTAGTAGAGAGGTGTGTTTTCTGCAGTAGGTTTGGAAAAATCCTGTGTGGAGAGAGGAGAGGAGGTATGAAACCTCTTTTTCAGAATGTTTGTCATGTTCTTGGTGTATCAAATGTGTTGTCCTATACCCTCCCTCTTGCCACATGCAACTGTAACTGCTTTTTTTTTTTGCCTCTACTCATTTGCTTCATCTCACTAAATGAGATGCTCTAGCCTCTCTTCCCCCTACTTCTTCAACCATTGCATCACTGTTCTTCTATCTGTCTTTAGCATGTAAGAGCATTTGTCTCTTATGTTTTCTGGTCAGTATTTCCTGCAAATGCCAGTTCCGTTTTCTGTGATAAACTTGAGGGTTTTCACCTTTCTTCTGCAGATTGTCTGCCTTTCTTTAAGCAACCCACCAAAAAGAATTGGGTGTGATGTTATCCTGTGGTTGTCAATGTCTGCTGTTCTCAGTCTTTCTAATGTAGTTTACACCCTGCTATGCTTTGTTATGCTGTCCATTTTGTGCATAACGTATGTCACAGTCATAGCAAAAACTGTTTGTAATCTTGGATTGTTGCTTTGCTTTAGATCCAAGTCCTGTAGGTTATTCCTGCACATCAGATTCTTTAATCTGTTCAGCAGAAACTTTAGGTGAGAAAGTGAACAAATGACTATTGTCTTGGCAACTTCCTTTCCTCTCCTTCAGTATGAGCTGGATGATGGATGTAGTCTCAGTCCGAGTGCTCCTGCAAACATTTTTTGTTGATGTGGTCACTGCCTGCATCCCTCTGGTGGTTCCTTTCTCTTGCAGGAAATGCAAGATAACTTCTTTGCCTCAACGACTGCTATTGTCCAACTTAGTAGTGTTGGTGTTAGGTCATTAATCAGTGATGCCAGCCTCTATTGCCAGCTTGTACAGTTCTTAAGTGAGTACTGTTACATCTTTCCCTGGTATAGCAGGTCATGCCTTTGCAGATGGCTGTAAATTATTCTTGGTCATCTCCTTGGCTGCAGTCCTTACCAGAAGCTTCAGAGAAATGCTGCCAGTGTGCCAGTACTGCTTCAGGTCATGCCAACTCATGCTGACATGGTGTTTTCTTGTATTCCTATAACTATCTGTGTCCCTCTTTTATAGTGTTGCTTCTGACCTACAAGGAGTAAATGTAGAGCCTTGCATGCTAGTGCCTTGGAAGTAACCAGGATTTTGTATGTCATGAACTAGAGCAGGTGGTTCTCCTGGTGAATTCTGTGTTTTGTTTTGCCTACAAGAGAAGTCCAAAAGGTATCTTGCTGTTCTCTCAGGGTACCTCCATAGACCACCACAGGCCTCTTCCAAAGGAGAAAATCAAATATTTCAGGTTTGTTCCTGGAATGTATAGAGGACTGCTTCCTGATAAAAATCTTAGATGTGCCAACTAGGAAGGAGGTGTTGCTGGACTTGCTGTTCACAGACCGAGAAAGCCTGCTTTGTAATATCTCTGTTAGTGATAGCCTTGGCTGCAGTGACCACAATATTGTGGAGTTCGGGATCCTGCTGACTGTGCTGAAGGTCAGGTCTAAGACACGGATTCTTGATTTTAGAAGAGCAAACTTCAGTGCACTCAGGGCTCAGCTGGGAGGGATTCCATGGGAAGCTTCCATGGAAGACAAAGGAGCTAGTGAGAGCTGGGAATTCTTCAAGAACTCTTTATTGGAAGCACAAAGCCAATTTATCCCCTACAATAAAAAAGGGAAGTAAGCAGAGCAAGAGGCCCCCATGGCTCAACCATGACCTCCTGGGTCTACTCAAATCCAAAAGGGAAGCACACCAGAAATGGAGAAGTGGAGGATTATCCGCCGAGAACTACAAGGGCACTGCCAGAGAGTGCAGAGACGCAGCCAGAAAAGCAAAAGCCCAATTTGAATTGAAACTGGCTGTAGACATAAAAAAATAACAAGAAAGGGTTCTTCAGACATGTCAACTACAAGCAGTAAAAGAAGGAAAACATAGGCCCACAGTTAAACAGAAAAGGAGAATCAATCACGAATGATGCAGAAAAGGCAGAGGTCCTCAACACCGTCTACACCTCTGTCTTTACCAGCACTGTAGGGTCCCAGGCTTTGGGACCAAAATTCACAATTGAACCAAACACCGACCCACCGTGGGTGAAGGAAGAGTTAGTATATGAACTACTACAGGAGCTTGACCCCCACAAATCAATGCACCCTGACGCCATCCCCCCGAGGGTGTTGAGAGAGCTGGCTGACATCATCGCAAGGCCGCTCTCCATAATCTTTGAGAAGTCATGGAGAACGGGGGATGTCCCAGAGGACTGGAGGAAGGCAAATGTTACCCCAATCTACAAGAAGGGCTCGAGGGAGGATCCGGGTAACTATAGGCCCATCAACTTTCCCAGCGATTGAAGTAAGGCTATGGAACGAATCCCCCTGGGGGCCATCACAAGTCAGTTGCAGCACGTGATTGGGAAAAGCCAACATGGCTTCACTAAAGGCAGATCGTGCTTGACAAACCTGGTGGCCTTCTATGACAAAGTGACTTGCCTGGTTGGCATGGGACGGGCAGTGGACATTGTTTTCCTGGACTTCTCCAAGGCCTTTGATACGGTCCCCCATAGTCTCCTCCTGGAGAAATTGATGCGTTATGGCCTAGACAAGTGGTCTGTACAGTGGGTGGGGAACTGGCTGACAGGCCGCACCCAAAGGGTGGTGGTAAATAGCTCCTTCTCCAAGTGGCAACCTGTCACTAGTGGGGTCCCCCAGGGATCAAGATTGGGCCCAGTGTTATTCAACATCTTTATAAGTGATCTGGACAACGGCATCAAGTGTAGCCTGATGAAGTTTGCAGATGACACCAAGTTGGGTGGGGAAGTAGACGCTCCAGAAGGGAGAGCTGCTCTGCAGGGAGACCTGGATAGTCTAGAGGAGTGGGCCAGCAAGAACCTTATGAAGTTCAACAAGGACAAGTGTAAGATCATGCACCTAGACAAACATAATCCAGGAGTGCAGCACAGACTGGGATCCACCTGGCTGGAGAGCAGCTCTGTGGAAAGGGACCTGGGGGTCCTGGTGGGCAGGAAGCTCAGCATGAGCTAACAGTGGCTGCTGCGGCCAAGAAGGCCAACAGGATGCTGGGTTGCATCAAAAAGGGCATCACCAGCAGAGAGAAAGAAGTCATTATCCCACTCTACTCTGCGCTTGTCAGGCCACACCTGGAGTGCTGTGTGCAGTTCTGGTCCCCGCTGTACAAAAAGGATGTGGCCAGGCTGGAAGGGGTCCAGAGAAGGGCCACCAAGATGATCAAAGGACTGGGAAGCTGCCATAGGAGGATAGGCTGGGAGAGCTGGGTTTGTTCAGCCTTGAGAAAAGGAGGCTCGGAGGGGATCTCATTGCCATGTACCAGTACTTAAGGGGCAGCTACAAAGAAGATGGAGGCTCCCTTTTTACATGAGTCCCATGGAGAGGACAAGGGGAATGGACACAAGTTGCTCTTGGGGAGATTCCGATTAGACACGAGAGGGAAATTTTTCACAGTGAGGACAGTCACCACTGGAATAATCTCCACAGGGAAGTGGTTGACTCAGCCATGTTGGACACCTTCAAGAGATGGCTGGACAGGGCGCTGGGCCATCTTGTTTAGACTCTGCTCTTCCTAGAAAGTTTGGACTAGATGATCCCTGAGGTCCCTTCCGACCTGGGATTCTGTGAAAATAACCAGATAGAAGAGCAGTCACTTTTTCTGTTTGTAGATTTTTCTGGCTATAGCAGATGCCACCTGCTTTGACTAATATGGTTTTTGCAAGAAGCATGGAAGACTTGAAGACCCAAATAATGTAGGCACTTGATAACCACTAGAATTGGCAGCCCAGCTGAACAGTGCTAGACCATGCTGGCTGTGGAGGCAAGTGGAATGCACTTTACTGAAGTCCTGGAAGGGTAGGAGGGGAAAGTTTTTGAAGTATTCTAGGATTAGGAGATTGAATCTGATCTCAACATCATTGTTCTGTGGAAGAAAACATCAAAAGCTTGACTGGAATGAAGCATGTGTGCTGCGGAGCCTGTCTCTAAAAAAAAAAAAAAACAAAAAGAAGAAATAATTGGGAAATATTAGAGAACTTGCATCCTTGCTCTCTTGAAAGTAAGGCAGCTTCATTTTAGGTTGGAGACCAACAGCATTATTGTGGCTGGTTCAGTATGTGTGGAAATATTCTCCTAAACATTGCAGGGGTGTGACTTTTTAATGAGGTTATGCATAGTAGAGAAAGGCCTGCTACAGTAAAGCAGTTGGGATATATATTCTTTAAATGGCTGCAGCTGTTTTGTCTCATTAAAGAAATGGCAAATAATTCATTCTTTTAAATGTGAAATTGTCAGCAGTCCCCATACATCTGCTGCCTTTGCCCACACATTCAGGTTCCTGATAGCTACTGGGTCACTCATCATCTGGGGTGAGAACCATTTGAGAGAGCTCTTCCACAATTTCTCTCTGCCACTCTGGCCTGGCATACCTGCCTGTAGAAGCTCTGAGTCCCTGTTCTGTCACTGCAGGCAAGACTCCTGTGTGAAACTAATAAAGGGCAGTGGTGAGGCACAGCCAGGGCTTGGTTGTCAGGTGAAACATATGGGCTAGTAATAGAGCTGCTTCGGAAACCTTGGAAATGATGTGACAACTATCGAGTCCCCCTTGGATTAAAGGCAGTGATTATCCTATGGTATACTTGACTAGCGGGTGGAAGAGGCTGTTTATTTCTGGCTGTTCATTTCCAGACTTGGCGTCTTTCAGAGTAACTCTTTTTCCAAGCACTAGGCTGTGAATGTGTGTGTTTCTCTGAGTAAAAAAAAAAAGTGTGTGTGTGTTCCAGCGTAGCCTTTCTGGGAGAGTTTATTGCGTAGAATAACACTTTCTTGAGCTAAATGAAATCTGGCAGTCAATTCTGTGCAAGACATAGGGCTGCAGTCTTTTACTGGCATCCTTCTGGTACAGGTTGAGTTTCTGAGATGAGTGGACTGCAGGCTGTCTGTGTGGGCTCAGAACAGAGATTCTCAGAGTTCCTGTTACAGACTGGCTTGCTTTCATAGTGACAGACACAGGGGGAGATAAATAAGCCGCAGTTAGGCCATGTGCTCCTTCACAAAGCACAAGTATTTGTGAGGAATCCTCATGATATGCTGGAGGGTGTGTGCTGGCCTATAAGCAAAAGGAAACCAGGCTGCTCCTGATTCAATTCGCACATGTCATATAGGAGATACAACTACAGAGAAAAGCATTCTTGGTTATGAAATTCTTCAAAGCTGAGCAACCAAAAATAAATTTGGTAATTTATTCTACCAAAATAAACCTAGTTTAGTGTGTTTCTGCAGACAACAGCAAAGCCTATTAGCTCTTAAATACAGCTGATGTTCCACATAGAGCTCCTCTTCAGGGGCCTTGGCAGAATAAAGATAACTTGTTGCCAGTGGGGCTAGGTGTAGTTGATATGAGGCAAAGCAGACACCAAGGAGACATGGAGCTGTTGGAACAAGACTTTATTTTTTCTTAAACAGAATCAGTGAAGTGTTCTCTGGCTCTGAAACACTGAATTTAATTTGTCACGATTTGCTGTGTTTGTCACTAAGGCTGTACCCTTGCAATGTTCTGCTCTCTTTCAGTGGGGTGGGGGAAGAAAAGGACGAAGTATCAACATTGCTTTTTTTCCTCTTTCAGTAAACTTACCTGAACCAAAACTGCGTCCTCTTCCACCTCTTCAGCACTTCCTGTAAAACCAGTTTAAAACAAAAAATGTTTTAAAATTGTGGCTGACTTATGGTATTAGGCTGCCAAAGACTGATGTTTCTCAGAATAAGTGGGGAACTTAGTCTCCAGCCTAGAGAGCCTCTAGGTTTACCTGCTTCCCATAGACCTGTTTAAAACTAACAAGTCTATTGCAACGGGGTTCAGAGTGCAGCGGGGAGATGGTAATGCTTTCAATGTCCTTGCTTCCCACAGGGCTATGCTCCACCGCCAAAAAATGGAATTGAACAGAAGCGACCTGGGCGTCCCTTGAATGTAACATCTCTAGTTAGGTTGTCGTCAGCAGTGCCAAACCAGATTTCCATTTCCTGGGCTTCTGAAATTGGAAAGGTAAACTGTATGTTCTGTAGGATGTGAAAGTTACCCAAATAACCTCATCTAATGCTCCTTCTCCCCTGCTGCCTGATGTTGCTGGCAAGGCATACACTGGCAAGTGTTTAGTATTAGGTGGCTGAACTTATTGTTAGTGCCAGGAAATAAAGTTTGCTCTAGAAGTGAACATATAGTAACATAAGACTTGCAGAGAGATGGCAAAGACTTCCTTATAAAATACACGTTTTAAGCCTGCCATTAGGTGTTGCCTGAAATGTTTGTCAAAAATACCAAAACCTTTTTGTGGTGTACCACAAAAATAGTGCCAAACAGTTCAGATGTAACAAAATAACAAAAGGAAAACCTACTTTCTTCCTTCTAGCCTGATGGTGTGAAAAATTAAGTTATGTAGCCATGTATTCTAAGTTGTGTTTCTCAGTATCTGTTTTAACTGTCCCTTGGAAAAGGCTGCTTAAAGTGACCAGATGTGCCAAGGATGTGGGGGTGGAGACATGCATTTGCTTTTGAGGTTTTTGTATTTTTGAACAAAGTAATACTAGGTAGTTTTAAGAAAGCAATTTCTGTTTCATAGGAAGAACTGGTTGATGGATATTTCCATCCCTTTTTTTCTGAGATTCCTTTTTTACATGAAAATGGCCTGTCTAAGTTGATTTAAAGTTGTACTTGCAAATAAACCAAGCCGGGGTGGAATCTCCAGCTCCAAAAGATCTTAGATAGCGGGTAGCTGGGAAGAGTTTAATGGGGAGGTGTCAGGCTGCTGGTGTCAGCTGCTTCCAGGCTTGATGGATCTCAGCTGTGCTTGGCTGGACCATACTGATGTGGTGTCTGTGTTTGTAATGCAGGATATCTGAGCAATGTGGGTTTTCTTACAAATGAAGCATATTCTGGAAGTTTCAGTGACTTGAGGGAGAAGTGACTTAGTGTGGGGAGGGATGGAGAGCTGGGAAAAAAATGAAAATTGAAACCTCTATGCAATTCTGAGCTTCATGGAAGCTGCACTGGGGGAAAAGCATGCTAGGCTTCAGGTTGCAACAGGTACAGGGGCTGGTGACTGAGATGTGATACCTGTTGCTTTCTAGTGCCTACAGTTGTTAATCATAGTTGAAAAGGAATTAGTCTTTTAAAATGGCTGCGTGGCTGTTTAGAAATCCCCCTATGGATTTACTAAGGAAAGAAAGGGAGTGTGTGAGGCATTTCTGAATTCTTCCTAGGTTTAAATAGCTATTGCAGCAGTCCTTTCAGATCTTGGTAAGTCAAGAGTTACTTATTCCTCTATCTGCGACTCGTGTGTAAATCCTTCTGGATTCAATTATCAAAGTAGCTCACCTCTTACTTTTTCCTTCAAAGTCAAAATCTGTGGACCACAGACACCACATGTTTCAAAGTGACACTCCAGTATAAACTTTTATACGCTAATTAAAACTTAAAAAGAAATTGGAGAGAAAGCTAATGTTCAGAAAAATAAATGAAGGGCAGTGCTGACAGCAAGTTTATTTTCTGAAACAGAGGTGGAGGGAGAGATCTAAGCCATTGCTTCCCAATCATAAAGCACAAGACTTGAAATCACTGCAGTGTTGTGTGTGGTCTTGGCCTCTCCCGCTGACCCCTGCTTTCTTCCTCTCCTGTATCTGCAAAAACATACTCTCATGGAAGCAGATCAATTGGAGGTTGTCCCAGCATTCGCCCCTTGTCCTGAGAGGTAAAGTGAGTTCTCTGGTTTAATGTTGGTGCTCTGTTCCAAGTATCGGAACTCCCAAGGCAGCTGTCACTATTCCTCCTCTAAATAAGGCCCTTGGGGATGGTGTGGAGTGTCAGTGGGCTCTTTTGAGAAGGGCTTCTTGGCACATACTTGACTAAGAGTGGAGGGCTTCTGAGCAAGGGAGGCATTAATCCCATCGAGGTGGTCAGACTTCAGCCCATAGAATTCTCTGTAGGCAATAACAGAGTGAAATGTATGGTCATTCTTTAAGGAGGGAACACACACACCCCCACCCCAATATTTCTTAATGTTTTCCCATGCATTTTGATAACTTTACCTGCTCATCTAGGTAAGGGCTCATTTTCCTACAGGTGGTAAAAGAGGAGCAGGGCAGTAGGTGTTCCTGTTTAAAATTCTTGTTCCACACCTAGACAGGATAGGAGCCATAAGAAGGTGGTTGGCAGGGAGTGGAAATAAGAGATGGCAGGCAGTGTTTGTTATACAGATGAAACCATTATTATTCCACAGTAGTTGGAACTTGCAGAATTTTCTCTTTATTAGTGACCTTGGACAGAGAGTGAACAGTGAACAAAAGAAGCTGGCAAGTGGTGTGAATTCGGGAAGAGTAGGAAATGCTAGGGAATGTGACCAGTCTTGGGGGAGTGGATATGTGTAGTGAGGCTTGGCTTAAAAGTGCAGACAGAGCAAGATAAAGAAAAGGGACAATGAAATTGGTGCAGCTGTGTACCAGTTGATGGTGGAGTGTTTTGCACTTGAAAAAGCATTCATCTTTTCTTTAGTCACCTGACTGTCGTTGAGCTCCCCACTAACAGATTGACACTGAAAAAAGGGAAGGATTTAGGAGACAAACTGGAAGTTCTTAAAGATTGCATATATGAGAAGGTGTGTCCCCAGCTGAAATCATCTTTCCAAGAAAAGAGCCCAGATTGTCTCTTGGTTGTGGAGTTACTCTTCCTAGTTAAGTCATAAGTGGAGTAGGACAGTTGTCCTTGATTGGCAGGAGAATTCTGGGAGATGATAGGGCTCTTTCACAGCAATGAAGTTGTCTGTCAATGCTTTTCATAATATCAAGCAAAAAATCAGTATGTTTTCAGTTTTTGCTGCATGTTACAACTAGTGTAAATAGTAATCTGTTGTCACTGTGGAAGTACTGTATGAAATCAGTATTTAATCTTTAATCACTCTTTTTGTAGAATTACTCCATGTCTGTGTATCTCGTTCGTCAGCTCACTTCAGCTATGCTTTTGCAGAGGTTAAAAATGAAAGGTATCAGAAACCCTGATCATTCCAGAGCACTAAGTAAGTCTAATTTGCCTGTCTGTACTTTCTGAGGGTGGCTGGTGGCTTTTTAAAACTAGAACTGGTAATACTTGGGGAACTTGAGGCATTTTGAAAAGAAAAGTCCATGCCCAGAGTATCAAAGGTTCCCTTTGCTGTTGCTGAGGCATGATGCCCTTTTCAGTGGGGGTCCCTGAGCGGGTAGCGACACGTAGATACCCCATCCAAAATGTTCCTCTGGTAATGCCCTGAGCACCACTTACCGCAGTGGGCTGTGAGGTGCAGGTAGACGCCCTAAATATGGGTCCTCTTCACTCACATTTGGTGCTGATTGTCTTTGTACCTCACTTGCACCTCACTTGCTGATGATTATTTCATTTATCTATCCGCATGCTGGGTTGAGTTTGCTCTTCTAACCATTGTGGCTGTTAGTGCATCTGCTGCACATCAAACATCAAACAATCTTATGATGCACAGTGTTTGCCAGTTGCTTATAAACAGTGAAACTATTGTTTGATATTGCTATGAACTAGTTTCCTAGATGCTTAGTTTTTTTAGATAGCTGAAAATAAAGTACATGTACTGGCACATCATGATTAGCATTTAAAATAATGGTGTCTGTGTATAACTTAATTTTTTTAATAGTTAAAGAAAAACTAACTGCAGATCCTGATAGCGAAATTGCCACAACCAGTCTGCGGGTATCTCTGATGTGTCCTGTAAGTATGGCTGGGAATGACCATGTACAGATTTGTGTATTTGTTTTAAGTGCAGACTTGGACTGCTTTGAAAAAAGCCCTGCTTTAGGAGCTTAGCAGGCTTTTGGCTTATACTGAGACATTAATATGAAATAGTAGGGAGAAGGGTGCATCTACAAGCACCCAATCGTAGCAGCATTTGCCCAGCTATGGTTTAGAACTGCAAATGCCTCAGTTGTAATGCAGTGAGAATCAAGTTGCTACTCACAGGTGTGTAGTGAGGTCTTGAGAAGGAGTAATCTCGTACATGGAGGCATTGAGACTTAATTGGGCAGGGCGACAGAATAATTAAAGGATGCAGTGATAAATAAAAATTTCGGATCTCCTCATCTTGGTGCTGTTGCTTATACTGCCAGCTATTACATCAAACAGAGAAACTGAGCACTGTGTAACAAGGTGACACTGCCTTGGGGTTTCTCTTCCCAGGTGGAAGCTGGCCTTCTGTTAGTGACTGGTCTGTTAAGTCGAGTTTTAACATGGGTATAATGCTGTTCTGAGTCTAACATAACTGGAGCTCACAAAAACCCTTGAAATATATGGCTAGAAGAAAATGATAAAGCAGTTGCTTCCATAGGTTTTCTAATAAAAATAAAACCCTAGAAATAACATTGATGCAGAACCATTAGAAATGTTTCTGACTGTTTTCAACTCGGTGAAGACTTTGAGGATGGCTTCATTGTTCCTTTAAGTGCACTGTATATGCTTTGATGGGGTGGATTTGCCTGCAGCGACCTTAGCACTGGGCACCTCTGTAGTGAGAAGAGACAAGTTACTTCACCAACTGCCTCTGATTTCATTGTTAGCCATCCAGGCCTACTTCACTGTCTTCTGTTCTGACACTCTTTAAATGCATCTCTTGCAGCTGGGAAAAATGAGACTGACAATCCCATGCCGGGCTGTTACTTGCACGCACCTGCAATGTTTCGATGCTGCTCTTTATCTTCAAATGAATGAGAAGAAGCCTACCTGGATCTGCCCTGTCTGTGACAAAAAGGCAGCTTACGAAAGCCTTATATTAGATGGGTAAGAGACTGGATTTGCAAATTATGCAGTTACTTAAAATTTTTCAATATGTACTTGATGGCTACTTTTGTGACTTGAGGTTTAGCCGTTTCTTGCTATTTTCTTTGTCAAAATGATTTGGGCTGGGAGGAACCATTAGACTCTGTTTAGTTTCTATCCCCATATAACGAACTACCTAAGATTATCTCCGAACTGCATTGTCAGACTCTTGAGCCTCACTATATTTCCGCTGGAGAAATCAAAGTGTGATACCTAAGGATAGGTCTCCCCTTTTACATGACCATATCTTTGAAGCTATTAATTTGGAATTTTAAACTTCAAGTCAAAAACAAGTGTCAGGCTTGATTCAGAGGATGACGATGTCTGTTTCTGTATGGAAATCTATGAATTGCAGTCATGTTGGAGTGGAGCATGGGTAGGTTGGGATACTCTTCTAGGTTTCGATGTCTGGATGTCTGTGAAGGCTGTAACTACAGGCTCTCAGGTCAGATGAACTAGGGAAAGAGTCGGTTGAAGGGGATCGTAATTAGCTTTGCAACCGTGTCTCCTTTTCACTTAGAATAAAAACTTCACTTGGAATCAAAAATGAAACCACTCAACTTTATTTTTCAGGCTTTTTATGGAAATACTTAATGAGTGTTCAGATGTGGATGAGATCAAATTCCAAGAAGACGGCTCCTGGTGCCCCATGAGGCCAAAGAAAGAAACTGTGAAAGTCTCAAGTCCACAGTGCACCAAAATTGAAAGTACGTACATCTGGGTACAGGTCACAAACCAATAAAATTCTTGGAGGTCTAGTTGTAGCTCGGATAACGTGTATGGGTGTTGATGTTTGCTTTTGTGGAGGGCTTAACACTTTTAACCTTCTTGTTACTTAAAAGAAATGGTTGTATCTCTAGAAGTGTGCATTTTCAGGCTCTGTTTTTGCTCTTTATAGTAGCAGTTAAGAAAACAAAAGGTTGCTCTTGTTTTAAGTCCTTAAACTGATAAGTGAAGATTAAAGCTTGTGCTTTATTATCGACATGATACAGAACACTAATAAAACAGTTCCTGGGCCATAACATTCTCTGTAGTGGCCAGGAAGATGAGTTAAACAGGATTTTAGTTCCTGGTTCTGTTGCAACTAGAAACCACTGGTGTTCAACAGCCTTTAAAAAAAGTGATATTTTACTTTCTTGTTTAGGTTCCAGTGTTGTTAGCAAACCATGTTCTGTGATGGTGGCTAATGAGGTCAACAAGAAGAAAGTTGATGTTATTGACTTGACAATGGAAAGCTCCTCTGATGAAGAAGAAGATCCTCCTGCCAAAAGGAAGTGCATATTTATGTCTGAAACACAAGGAAGCCCAAACAAAGGGTTTGTCAATTTTAAAGTTGTTATTCTGTAATGTCTCGGATAAACTGATGTGTAGACAAATGGACTTGTAATCTCCTTGGGATCCAGCCCCACACTTCCAGAGAATTTCTAGGCCTGTCCTTGCAGAAGGTTGTATTGATACACTACCTTTGTACAGGCAAAACACTATTAAATAGCTTTACATCTCACAAAAGACTTGCGCTGACTGTTGCTGTGTTTGCAGGGATATCTCTCCATAGAAAATGAAGCTGGTTAAGCTAATGGACAGGATTCTTCTGAGAAAGCAGATTATGCCAACCAGAGGAGCTTTGTGCGTTCTTGTTAAGTTAGTGTAATCTTAAAGGCTTTTCTCTTGCTGTCTGTATTTATCCAATCTACTCAGGTACCCAGGAAACTAGGCTGCGTTGCGTGTTTCATCCATCCTATCAGTCTTGGAAGGGAGGTGCTTTGCTGTTTTGGGTCAAGACCAGGTTTTCCTCCATCTCTCTGTTAAACTCTGGAATGTCTTGGACACTTGTTGGCCATGGTTATCAGTCAGTCCTGCACCTCAGTTAGCACAATCAATGACTTCCCAAGTCCTCTGTCAACTGCTCTGGTTTTGTAGTCATGCCTGACTTCAGCAGCAGGCGTAACCACCTTCTTTACTGTTGTGCTGCCTTAGGTCTGTCCCAATCTGTGCAACTCAGCTGAAGTTTCTGTTTGTGGTTTCCATGAAGTTCTTGCTCCTGGCCTGTAGGGCACACGAGACCTGCAGGGGGAGAGGGGCGCTGGTTAGGCTCACCACCAGTCACCTCTCCAAGGTGATTCCAACCGTCAGCTTTTAGTAATGGCTTGTTAGCTAGTGTTGCTGCATGCATGAGGTGTGTGCCTGTCTCTCAGTGTACTGGCTTATGTCTTGTACTAAAGTAATAGTAATAAGAACAAACCCCTTCTGTTTTGCCAGCCCTTGAAGTAATGAGCAGGTGTACTATGTCTCTAGTCCACACAAATGTGTGGTCTTTGGTGAGCAGATAGTTGGTCATCATCAACAACTTTCAGCAGTGATACTGAAATGCTGTTGCTTTTTGTGAGGATTGTGGAGGAATCCTTCTGCAAAAGACTCTTATTTTTCTGAGGGAAAAATAGCTGCAAATACATCTCAAGTTTCAGAAGGCACCAAGACTTACTTCCATGCTCCTGTGTTTGTCTGAGATGGCTACCTGCAACCGTAATTGTAGAAGACTGAGTTTTCTTGTCTGTCTGACCAATGTATTTTCCCTACTGTTTGGGTATGGAAATGACATGTTTTCATTCTTCAAATGCAAGTCAAAGTCTGCTATTTTGGGGACTAGCTTATCTCCTGTAAACAATGTTGCCCAAATGCTAGTTTTGGCAAAACTGTGGATGTCTTCCTATAGGTAGAAGCAACATTGGCTGAAGTATATGAGGTGCTTGGAAGGGAGGGTCTGACATCAGAAGTGGCATAAATGCACCAATGCAACAGTCTGGGGAGGAAGGCGTGAGCAGATAACGCTCATGGCTGGAGGGCTGGAGGGAGCAATGCAGAGCAGCTGGGAGCTGGACTCTGTTTCCACCTGACTTGGAGTTTATGAAATATTTTGTGAAATATTTTATGCACGTGGCTGGTACCTGAACGCCTGAGGCGTTGTCTTTAACAGTGCTACAAAGTTAATCGGGCAGAAGGTGGGGACGCAGAAGGGTTTTAACTGGTTGCATGCTCCTGGAGAGCCAGACTTCACTTGGGCTCAGGCCGTGAGTGAAGATGGGTTTGACATTTAACTCCCACATGTGTAATCTGTACTCCAGGGGCTGAATAATGGTCAGCCGTGCCCTTGGCGTGACAGGTTAGCACCGAGGAACAGTTATGTGGAGAAACTGAAGTGAGTGTTCTCGTCCTGGCTCTGGCGTACCTGCACGTCCCTCCCAGGGTGCTCCACAGACACTGTCTCTGAATGGTAGACTGTTATAAATGACTCCAGCACTGTACTTTGTTTTAATGCCAGCTTGCTCTTATGTCACAGCTGCTGTTGAGAGCCAAGATACGGTCATGTTATTATGAAGACTGTTATGAAAGAGAATTAGAATGGAATACTGTGTAGTGAGTAGCCACGCTATAGTTGTGTTGTAACATAGTGACCTTGTGAATGAGAGCACACAGCGGTGCATAATTTCTCGTCCGTAACTAACGGCCAGGCTGTCTGTAACTTCACATGCTGTTTAAAACAGGGTTCTCATGTATCAGCCATCTACTGTCAGAGTGCCCAGCGTGACAACGGTCGATGGTGCTGCTATTCCTCCTTCGTTAACAGACTACCCAGTACCATTCCATCATCCACCAATGCCCAGTATTTCATCAGACTTGCCAGGTAGGTGGTTGCAATTTTTAATGTGTATTCTGATAGCCTTATTAATTTGTGGGGTGGGTAAAAACTGGAGTATTGATCAACTTCTTTTTAATGGAACAAGTCTATATGCAGTATTGCACTGATGTGATGTCTAGAGAAGTCCAGTACAGGCTGTGCTTCCGGTTTCAGATTGTACTTTGCAACAAGTGACGTGAAAAACGTTTCTTCTGGGGTACAAATTGGCACTTTGGAATGGCAGCCAGAAACACTTCTCGCTATATTCAGTTAGAATTTGTGTAAACGTCTGGTTGTTATGTGTTGTAGATTCAAGGGAGAGTAGCTGCTTACTTAAGTTATAGATGTGTGCTGGCGCTGACTCGTCCCAACCCCAGATGTAGAGATGTTCTGCTAGCTGATTCTAGTGGTGCTCTGTCTAGACTGTATGAAAAAGGTTAAGGTGAGCTACAATATGTAAGCTGACCTCTATTGACTTTCTTTACCTAGACATACCCTAAATGCCTATGATGTATTCTTCAACACTGCTGCTAAATATCACAAAAAAGGTGGGGATACTGATTGTTTTCTATCCTGGCTCCTTGAAAAGAACACTGTATATAGGGCCTCTGGGGGTTCTCTTTGCCAGCTGTAACGAACCCAGAGCCCAGGAAATGGTGACTTGTGGTGACAGGTGTCACGTTGGCCTCCTATACTTCCCTCTCCCCCTTCCATTGCCTGTCTCCATTTCTCCCCTGCAACATCTCTGGGTTTTTTCCTCTTCTTTCAGCACCAGTTTGGCAATGGGATGGATATCATTCCCCTTGTTTCTTTGTCCATTTTGGTTCCCTTACTGCTCCCTCCCTCCACTTCTCCCTTGTTAAGAAATCTGCTGTGCTCCCAAATTTGATAGGAGAGTAAGGTGAGAGAATGGAAGCCTAGAACTGTTGTCCATCTCTGCCAACTGAAGTTCTAGAACGTGCAAGACCAAAAGAAGCTGTCAATTCCGTAAAAGCAGTTGAGCTTAGATCTCCTTCAATTATTTTTCTCTAATGGAGAAGAGGAGGAGAGATGCCACTGGCCAGAACAGACTTGGAGGTGAGGGAAGAGGGAGGGAGTAAGTTTCCCATTTCTTTCTGTTGACATAGCAAACACAAGGCCAATATTTAGAAACAAACAAAAAAAACCCCCTGTAATTCCTCATTGGTTTCACAATTTTAAACATCTTGCCCTAAATGCTTACACACTGATGGTGTATGAGACGGACGCTAGTTGTCACTGCTCTTAGAGGATATACGTTGAACTACTTGTAGTTTCCTCTTCTTCGTTCCTTTTATTTGTCTAGACACAAAACGGGGATGATATTAGAAATGTTTCCTTATTGGCTGCCCATGGGTGGAGGAAGAGACCTGCTGCTTGTTTTTGGACTTGTGCATGTTGTGACTTTACTTCATTCCAGCATCTTTAATGTGATGACACTCTTCATGTCCCAGTTTGGCCAAGTCAGGTACAATATGCAGTGAAACTTGCATTATGAACCAACAGCTCCAAATGGCAACCTCCATCTAAGCAACCACATTGAACCACCCTGCAATAGCCAGTGAATAATACATCATTATGTCATTCTCATTCTTAAAGAGCCACTTGTACTAGATAACTCGTTTTGCTGCTGCCTGAAGTAGTCGTTGAGAGTGGTGTCACAGTGGTATGTTCCATTTAGAAACTGTGTAACAATCGCAAAATCTGTTCTACAACCACAAAAAAAAGTTCCTTAAATTTGTTGTGTATGACTAAAAGAAACGCTCATCGATTTATTATACTTCTCTTCTTTCTAGGTCTGGATTTTCTTTCACTAATCCCAGTTGATTCACAGGTATGTTTCTGCACTGCTATGGGGTTAACTTTCAAGTCTGTTTTTTGTGACATACCGCTTGAGTATCTGTCAGGGTGCTGTCATCATCCATACCACGTTTGCAGTCTGCTTGCTTAGGCCTAACCACAGACTGGGAAAATCTATTTCCCAACAAGAGGTGGTGATGAAGATGCATTAAGGGAGGATTCAGTTTAGCTTCACTGTGGTAAATCCAGGTGTGGAAACTCTCTCTTTATCAATGGTTTGCCTTTCTGAAGTGGATACTTGCACAGCAATGACTTGCATACACCCATCATGTCCTTCACGCTCTTACTTCGTACCATGTATCTGTAGGCCAGATTAAGCTCTGCAAATATACTTCACTGATAGCTGTTTCTGTTGGTTTTGTTATTACTGAGAGATTAAGTTTTAAAAAAAATGCTTGGGCGCATGACTGAACACTCTTACAATAAATCCCTCCATGTAACACGTAAACCCCAATGGCTTTGGCCTATGTGGAAATTTTGTAGGTCAAAAGTAACTGGGCGGTGCTTTTCCTTCCCTAGAAACTTAAACTTTATGCAGTGCGGGAGAACGATCCGTACTGTAACTAGATTCTTAAACAAACAGGCTACAGCCTTGAAATGTGGGGGAATAGCGGCTCCCTAACAAAGACAAGAGGATCTGAAGCAGGCCCTCTGTTTCTGTCACTAGAAGACAACAATAACAGGATTTCAGTGCAGAGTTGACTTTCTGGTGCCTTAAAAACAAAGGATGAACGTGCTCCTTTTCTTTCCACTTAACTGCATCTTGCAATACTCTCTGCCTGACCTTGAGATCTGAACTGCCAAAAGTGGGAATAACAGAAGTTTGTTCATGTGAGAGACTGGAAGCAGGTATGCTGTTATGAAGTGTCCACTTTGGACAGTTCAAACAGTTCAGGCTCAGTTCCAAACATATGCCCAAGATTGGAACCCACAGGGTAAGAGGAAGTAAGACGTGTTGAACAACGTGTGTGCACGTGCGCGTGTGGGGGTGTCTTATATTATCCTCTTTGACACCTGGCAATCTTGTTCTGTTCCTAAATGCTTAAAATGTTTAGCTCTGCTTTGAGAGGGCTTGTCTTCCACTTCAGGAAATTGAAATCAACTTAGTAATTTTTCTTAATCAGATTTGATCAGGGTTCATTTGTCACTGCTAAAATGTTGAGACCTGCATGTATCATTGCAGGTATGTGCTATGAAAATGTTGATTATCACAGCTGCTGCCATTTGAGGGGATGAAATTATTCTAACCTCCACTGAAGTAGCAAAAAGCATTCTGCGGTCTTGGGTGATGAAAGGAGCCTGAAATACGCAGTTGTGCCCAGTAGCTGTGGGCAGTGAACATTCTCCAAACGCTAAGGGGTTGTTTTGTGATCATCGTGTGGTCGTGGTAGTGTTTAATGTGCTAGTAAATGCTTAAGCTAACCAGTTAGTCAGGGGGGAAAAAAAATGGGGAGGATGAGGGAGGAGGGCTCGTGGCTCCCATCTCTGCTTGCTGGTTTGCAGAACTCCGGTTCTTGCTATGCATGTGTTAACGAGGTTCTGCCAGCGACGTGTTTTGCGCTTGTTGTAGGGAAGATGTATCTTCAGAGCATACATTTCCCTTGTGCAGTTAGTCTCTTCATTCTTCGTTGTTTGTTTCAAGCAGTACTGTCCTCCTATGTTTTTGGATAGTCTCACCTCAACAAGCAGCACACCTGGCAGCATCATCACATCAACCAGTCACCACGAGAGCAGCATGCACGTTAGCTCCTCCAGCAGGAGCGAGACAGGAGTGATAACCAGCAGTGGAGGTACTGCTCCTGACATCATCTCACTGGACTGAAACAAGGGGCAGCACAGGACTCTGGGAGAAATTGCACAGAGCTGCTGCTTGTATCTCTGGAACTTCAGCATCTCGAAGTTATTCTGATATTTATTGAAAGGATTTGCCTTCTGGCAAACAGATTAAATTCATCTACACTAGGAACAGAAGTGATAGACACTTTTTGTTCTGTGTTTTTTTTTTTTTTTTTCTTGTTCATGAAATAGCTGGTTATAGCTTTTATGCTTTCTGCTTGTTCTGGGGAAACTGACTTTCTGTTGCTGGGTGGATTCCATGAATGGTTTTTAATGTTGTAAACACAAGCAATAATGTAAAAACAAATTAAAACTTTTTTTATAAAAAAAAAAGGCACTTAACCACTCTAGAACACTGACAACCTGGACAAAGATGCAGAACTGTATGCATTGGTGAACTTAGTTTTTTCACTGGGGCCTGTAATAGACTTCATTTAAGACAATGAAGCTTTGAAATAGCCATGACTTGTGTTCCATGTTTCTTGCTCCCCCTTTCCCCCCTTCCTGGGGATGTAGGGGAAGCCTGTATAAAGGGGATTTTTTTTTTTCCTTCTCCACCCACCCCACGCCCCCTCCCAGATTTCATGTTTTTCACAAACTTAGCAAAGTCCTAAGCTGTGACTTTTTCCTCTTTAGTGTTCTTTGGGCTGGGGAGAGGACAAACTATCTATGCAAACGCTGCATCACACAATCTCTGGGCTGTCATGTCTGAATTTGAAGACCTCCCCACCACCACAACCTCCAGACTATGCCTGGCTGTGCTGTAGTTGAATTTTTGGTTTTATGACTTTTAAGAAGTGAGAGGAAGAAAACATTCAACCTCAAATTTAGGTTATAAAGGCCTTGGCAGCCCTCTTTTTGAAATGGCTGCCCCTCACCTGATGAAGAAGTGAAATGCGTCCTTTCTGTGGCACCTGTAAGGAGACAAAGGGGGAATTACTTTTTCCAGTGGAGGACTGTTTTCTAGGCTCTCTTGCTCATGGCTTCTGCCACTTCAGTAACTGCTGTATTCTGCTTGGGAATACTGGGCAGACTCATCTTTTTTGGAAGAGAAGAGCTGTAGCTGCACAGGGTTCTCACCTAACTGGAACGATGTGTTTAGGGCTTCGTGACGCTGTGTCCCATGTTATTCAGCCTCCTAATCGTGGCTTTTCTAACGCAACGGGAATAGCTCCCTCCCGTTTCACTCCTCCGACGGATCTGCCACGTCTCCCCACACACCTCTAAGGATAACATCAACAGGACTGTATGTGGAAGAGGTTACAGACCGGGAAAATCTAGTCATTTCCTTAGAGCTGGAATAATGGTATTGTCTCTATATGTTGACATAGCAGCTTTTCCAAGTGTTGTATTTCCGTTGAGTAACTGTATTTGAGAGGATTCCTTCCCTAATTGCCAGCTTTTACTTTATTCCTGATTTTGTGTTCCTTTTTTCGTAGAAGTCTGGTACTTTTTGCTTTCCACTGCTGTTACAGTATTTGAACTAAGTACATGGGTAAGAAATAGTGAAACAGGATGTATTTTAACTCGTCTGCTCTGTATTCACACCTTTAAGTGTGCATTACTATTCCTTATTGCCTTTTTTGCATTATCTCTTCCAGCAGTCATCAGTCCACATGTGTGTTATTACTATTGCGTCCGCTCTTTCTTCTCTTTTCCTTGTTTGAGTTTTTTGTACCTGATAAGGATTAGGTTTTGGTGTGATTCATTTCCAGTAAAGCCATGCTACTCATTAAGATTTTTTTCCTAATGGCCTGCACCAGCTTAGTGCTTTCTGCATCACGATTGCACAGTGACTTGAACTATATCAAATAGAGTGTGGAGAGAGGTTCCAGAGTCATTCTGAATAAAGTGTTTAAAACTGGTATTTGTTGTTGGTTTTGTACTCTTAATGCCAAACTGGGCAATTGCTGAAGGGATGCAAATATCTCATGTGTATGTCAAAGTTCGTAGAGTCATAGAATGGCTGGAGTTTGAAGGGACCCACAAGGACTGTTGAGTCCAACTCCTGGATTTTGGGGTGAGGCCGAGGGAAGTCCTTCTACCCAAATATCAGGATAATAAATTTCAGCAGAATGCAGTTAATCCAGGGCTTTCCTGCTGATGTTAGAAAATCCACAGCTTGATTTCCAAGGCTTGATCTGTCCTAGCATTAAGGCAGTGTCAGCTGTGTCCTCATAGCTGGCACATCTGTCCTCCTGCTTCATCTTCCTGGAAGGAAGGGAGTACTGTGGAACAGCGCTCTTTTTCTGGCTGGTAACTTCTTACCATCCCTTAAACCAAAGAAAGTTCATCTGGTGCACAGGAATTTACTTCAGGAATACCTTTTCTGTTTCTCTGAAGGCCTGGCCTAATGGAAAACTGAATTTTTCAGGGAGAATTTGCTGGCTGCTAGTTTACTTGTGCACAGTAAGTTAGAATCCAGCTCAACCCTTCAGTGTGTGTGTTTGTTTTATGGGTGTGCAAGTGTTCATTTCAGGTTTCCATAAAATATTAGGGTCCTGTTTTAAATAAGCTTTATGAGTTAAGAGAGAACATTTATAATGCTAGCTAGAAATGCCACTTTCTGAAATCAACTGGAGATTCCCCATCCAGGGACCAGCAAAGTATAAGTGCTGGAGCAAGTCCAGCGCAGAGCTGCCAAGGGGATCAGGGGCTGGAGCATCTCCCTGGTGAGGAAAGGCTGAGAGACCTGGGCTTGTTCAGCCTGGAGAAGAGAAGCCTGAGGGGGGATCTCATCGATGCCTATAAATATCTGAAGGGCGGGTGTCAGGGTGATGGGGCCGGGCTCTTTTCAGTGGTGCCCAACGCCAGGCCAAGGGGCCACGGGCACAAGGTGGAACACGGGAAGTTCCCCCTGAACGTGAGGAGAAACCCCTTTGCTGTGCGGGTGCCAGAGCAGGGGCACAGGCTGCCCAGAGAGGCTGTGGGGTCCCTTCCCTGGAGACATTCACCCCCCGCCTGGACGCGGCCCTGTGCCCCTGCTCTGGGGGTGCCTGCTCCAGCAGGGGGTGGGACGGGGTGAGCTCCAGAGGGCCCTTCCAGCCCCCGCCACTCTGGGATTCTGTGACTCTGTATCCAAGTGATTTTGTGTTTGAGAGGTCCCCCATCTCTGGGAACTGGGTTCCTGATGGCTTACTGGCCTCAGGTACCCTATGTTGGTTGGGACACTAATAGTCCTTATTTCACTCAAAAGAGAAGCAGTGCTAGGGATTCATGGGGTAATTACAAGTTATTTGTGTGAAATGAAGCTAAGAAAAGCGAAATTACCTTCAATACCACTTTATAGAATGATGCTAAAGTGTTTTGCTCTTGTATTGGAAACCAGGTTACGGGTCCACATGCCTCCGCTCTTCCACCCGCCCAAAGAAAACTTGAAAATAGCTTTCATAATGTGGTAAAATTAACAGTTGTAAGTGAATGCTTGTAGCAGGAAGAGGCAAGTTTTAATGAACCAAGTTCCTTCAACACATGATAAATAATGTGTTTAATTAAAAAAGGAAGTTAAGTAAGGGTGAGTGCTGGTTTTAGGAGATGGGCTCTAAACCATTCACAGTATTACAAGATATGGCTGGAATTTTAAGTGAATTCTTGTGCCCTGTTAGTAACTACTAACTTATCAGGGCTGAGGTATGGTTGTGTTCTCCAGCTGTTACGGGCAGTTTTGCAGTTTCAGTTAGCTTTAAGCCTTCTAGACCCGTGACAGCAATATCAAATGCAGACTTGAGGCGTTTGAGCCTTGCCTGTTTAGGAGAGAGCTAGATTGTCGCAGGCTGTGGTGAGAGGTGAGCGTTCAGGTGAGCGATGTTCTCCTGCAATGCGGCGATGTACGCAGCGTGAGTAACTACTTGCCCAAAGCCCGAAGTTCACGCAAGTTTGTGGCTGATGTGTATCAAGGGGTTGTACGGCAGCGCAGTCATGCCGCCCACTCGATACGCCTTCTTCCACAAGACGAGGAAGAATTTACTTCAGCGGTGGTGGGCGGGGAGGGGACTGGGGGTTTCAGTACCACTCTTGCCCTGCTCTAAGCAAACCTGTCCGCTGTAGCTAGATGAGGTTTTGGCTTATTTTTCCTTCAGTAAGTTCTAAAATGCATCAGAACATCTGTCCAAGAATTTTGAACACAAGAAGAACCTTGAAGAAGAGGTTAGATGACTTTTCACCTCTCTGTCTCTGCTATGGAAGTTATCTGGTTACTGGTTTGAGTGGACGATATCAAAGATACCTTTAACTGCAGAAGGAAAGTAAAGCTTATGAGATGAATAGAAGCCCCTCTACTGCACAGATAACCAGCCTGCACTGAAGGCTGTGTCGCAAGGGCAATCCCTATTTTCTTTCTTCCCTGCCCATCCATTTGCTACTACATCTTTTTCTGCGTTTTCTGGGAAAGACTATGTCTATACCCCTGGAGACTAGCCTGAGCTGGCTTCTGATTTTCATAATCCCAGGTCCAATAAAGCCCTCTGAAACAAGCGTGAGCAGCCGTGCAGGACTTTGCTGCCCAGTGACACAGCACCAGCCCCAGGAGGTTCTGCGCCTGGCTGGCAGCAAGAATTGAGGCATTTCCAAACTTAATGGGGATTTTCTGTGTCTGACACTAAATCTAGGGGCTGGATGCTAAAAAGCTTGCCTGTATCTATAAGCCTTTCGCTATCAGTCTTCAAGAGCACAGAGGATTCAAGTTTGGAAATGAAAGAATGCATCTTCTGGCTGAGAGGACAAAAATCCTATAGTTCAAAAAAAATTTCTGCAAGAGCAACAATGAAGGGAGCTGCTTCCTAGGTTAAAAGACAATAGTGGGTTAGGCAAACTGTGAAGAACGCCATTAGTCCTACGCAACTGGTTTCTGAGGATTTTTTTAATGCGTAGTTTTGACAGGTGCATCAGTGACCACACACACGATACAGGCAACACCAGTCCCGTAAGTCAAATTAGCCTATCAGTTTTATTTATTTTTTTAGTAAGTGATGGGGCCATCACAGGTGGGAAGGCACCCAGGCGACGGGCTCCGGAGCAGAGGATCACACCAGGGACCCTTCCGAAAGCGGCAAAACCGAGAAGGCAAAAGCGCAGGGGAAGAGAGGGTACCCCAGCTCCCCCCAGAGCGGGAAGGGGTGAGCTCCTGAGGAGCGGTGGCTCTGACTCGGCGTGGGCAGGGACATGAGTGATGGCGGCCAGACCTCCTCACGCACACGAGCAGCCCCGAGGGAGCGCGAGCGACCGGGAGGGCGGCGAGCAGGGCATGGCGCGGCAGGGCGTGCAGGCAGGGCGCAGTCCCCTTCCTGGCTGTAAAGGCTACGAAGGGTAACTACTAGTGGTCATCGCCCCACCAGGAGAGGCCCTAGCCATGGTTTCCACTCTCCAGAAAGCCATCACCAGAAGGAACGTGGTGACCCAGACGCAGCCCCCACACAAACGCGCAGCTGCCCAGGTCTCTGGCTGAGACACACATTCACATTTCTACGTCATGGAGAAACCTGCCTTTTCTCTGTCTTCTGTCTTGGACATCTAAGACCAACTGACACACCTCTTACAGGAGCACTTGCATTTGTATGTTTAGCTGCTGCGGTAGAGAAGTCAGTGATCTGAGACAGCCTGAGGACTTCATTCACATCACACATTGGTGAGCTCATACCGGAGGACAGCAGAGACAGCAGCTGCTTGTGGTGTGACCAGGGGGATGATCTGCTCGGCCTGGTGGCAGAGCTGAGGGACAAAGAGGAAAGATTAAGAAGCATCAGGGAGTGTGGGAGGGAGACACAGTGGTGGAGCCGCCCCCTGCCAACCCCAGGGCCGAGGCAGTGGTGGAGGCTCCACAAGGAGCAGAGGGGCCCCTACCCTCTTGCTACCAAGCAGAAGGAGGGGACCTAAGAGATGGGGGGGAATGCAGGCAGGTCCCTGCTCAGGGCAGCCGGTGAATCCCCTCCCGGCCTCCCTCACCTTCCCAGCTGCTCCTACACAACAGATACAGGGCTCTCGAACTCAAGGGCCAGGCAAATGAGGATGTAGGCGAAGGTCCATCCAGGGGGTTGCCTAGGGAGGGTCGGTCAGCCCCACGCATTATGGCCGCCTCTGTTAAGAAGAAAAGGAGGGTAATTGTTGTAGGTGATTCCCTTCTGAGGGGGACAGAGGGCCCAATATGCCGACCAGACCCATCCCGCAGGGAAGCCTGCTGCCTCCCTGGCGCCCGGGGCAGAGACATTGCTATGAAGGTCCCTGGTCTCGTACAGCCCTCTGATCACTACACGCTGTTGGTTGTGCAGGTGGGCAGGGATGAGGTTGCAGAGAGAAGCCCAAGAGCGATCAAAAGGGACTTCAGGGCACTGGGGCGACTGGTCGAAGGATCAGGAGTGCAGGTAGTGTTTTCCTCAGTCCTGCCAGTCGCAGGGAAGAAAAATACTGAAAGGAACAGGAAAACTCACCTAATTAACACATGGCTTAGAGGCTGCTGCCATCAGTGGAATTTTGGTTTTTTTTATCATGGGGAGGTTTACACGGCACCGGACCTGCTGGTGGCAGATGGAGTTCAGCTGTCTCAAAGGGGGAAAAGGATTCTTGCACGAGTTGGCTGGGCTCATCGAGAGAGCTTTAAACTAGGTTCGCAGGGGAAAGGGGAGGTAGCCAGCCCCACCAGAGAGGAGCCTAGGGGTGGCATGCCAGGGTTGGGGGTGAAACCAATAGCCCAGCTCAGGTGCATCTATGCCGATGCACACAGCATGGGCAACAAACAGGAGGAGCTGGAAGCCATTGTGCAGCGGGATAGCTGTGACTTTCGCCATCACAGAGATGTGGTGGGATGACTCTTACGACTGCAGTGCTGCAACGGATGGTTACAAGCTCTTCAGAAGGTACAGACAAGGAAGGAGAGGCGGTGCGGTGGCCCTGTATGTTAGGGAGTGTTTTGACTGTATAGAGCTCAACAATTGTGATGATAAGGTCAAGTGCTTATGGGTAAGGATGAGGGGGAAGGCCAACAAGGCAGGTGTCCTGCTGGGCGTCTGTTATAGACCACCCAAGCAGGATGAAGAGGTTGATGAAGCATTCTATGAGCAGCCAAAGGAAGTATCAATCACTCGCCCTTGTTCTCAGGGGGACTTCAACTTACCAGACATATATCTGCTGGAAATACAACACAGCAGAGAGGAAACAGTCTAGGAGGTTCCTGGAGTGTGTGGAAGAAAACTTCCTCACACAGATGGTAAGTGAGCCTGCCAGGGGAGGTGCCTCGCTTGACCTGCTGGTCACAAAGAGAGAAGGACGGGTGGGAGATGTGGTGGTCAGAGGCCGCCTTGGGCTTAGCGACCATGATATGACAGAGTTCTTGATTCTTGGTGAAGTAAGGAGGGAGTCAGCAGAACCACTACCATGGACTTCTGGAGGGCAGGCTTTGGCCTGTTCAGGGCAGTGGTTGGGAGGGTCCTTTGGGGGGCAGTCCTGAAGGGCAAAGGAGTCCAGCAAGGCTGGGCTTTCTTCAGGAAGGAAGTCTTGCAGGCGCAGGAGCAGGCTGTCCCCATGTGCTACAAGACGAACCGGCAGGGAAGACGACTGGCCTGGCTGAACGGGGAGCTTCTACTGGGCCTTTGGAAAAAAAGGAGAGTCTACCACTTCTGGAAGAAGTGGCAGGCAACTCAAGAGGAGTACAAGGATCTCGTTAGGTCATGCAGAGAGAAAACCAGACAGGCAAAAGCCCAGCCAGAACTCAACCTGGCCACTATTGTAAGGGATAGGAAAAAATGTTTTTACAAATACATGTCATGGTTTAGCCCCAGTCAGCAGGCAAGCACCACGCAGCCGCTCGCTTACTCCCCCCTGGTGGGACGGGGGAGAGAATCGGGAGAGTAAAAGTGAGGTAACTCATGGTTTGAGATAAAGACAGTGTAACAGGGAAAGCAAAAGTTGCGCGTGGAAGCAAAGCAAAACAAGGAATTCATTCACCACTTCCCACGGGCAGGCAGGCGCTCAGCCGTTGCCAGGAAAGCAGGGCTCTGTCACGCGTAACGGTTACTTGGGAAGACACCTTCTTCTTCCCCAGCTTTATATACTGAGCATGACACCATATGATACGGAATACCCCGTGGGTCAGTTTGGGTCAGCTGTCCCGTTGTGTCCCCTCCCAGCTCCTTGTGCACCCGGCAGAGCACGGGGAGCTGAAAAAGTCCTTGACCAGTGTAAGCGCTACTTAGCAACAACTAAAACACCTCCACATTATCACCGCTGTTTCCAGCAAAAATCCAAAACACAGCCCCATACTAGCTACTACAAAGAAATTTAACTCTATCCCAGCTGAAACCAGGACAATACATTAACAACAAAAAGAGCCAAGGAAATCTCCGTGCTCTGTTGGATGCAAAGGGAACACTGCCACCAAGAAAGAGGAAAAGGCTGATATACATAATGCCTTCTTTGCCTCGGTCGTTAATAGTCAGACCAGTTATCCCTGGCGTATTCAGCTCCCTGAGCTGGAAGGCAGAGATGGGGAGTGGAACTACCGCCCGCCTCCCCCTTAATCCAGGAGGAAGCAGTTTATGACCTGCTGCTCCACCTGGACACTCAGAAGTCCATGGGGCCAATTGGATCCACCCAAGAATACTGAGGGAGCTGGCAGAGGAACTTGCCAAGCCACTCTATCATTTATCATCAGTCCTGGCTAACAGGGGAGGTCCCAGGTGACTGGAGACTTGCCGATGTAATGCCCATCTACAAAAAGGGCCAGAAGGAGGATCCAGGGAACTACAGGACTGTCAGCCTGGCCTTGGTAGTGGGGAAGGTTATGGAGTGATACAACTTGAGTGAGATCACCAGGCACATGAAGGACAAACAGGGGATCAGGCCCAGGCAGCACGGCTTCATGAAAGGCAGGTCCTGCCTGACCAAGCCTGAGCTCCTTCCATGACAGGGTGACCCACCTAGTGGATGAGGAAAAGGCTGTGGATGTTGTCTACCTGGGCTTCAGCAAAGCCTGTGACACTGTCTCCCACAGCATCCTCCCAGAGCAGCTGGCGGCTCATGCCTTTGATGGGTGGACTCTGCTGGGTAAAGTCTGGCTGGATGGCCGAGCCCCGAGAGTTGTGGTGAACGGAGCCAAATCCAGTTGGTGGCTGGTCATAAGTGGGGCTCCCCAGGGCTCAGTGTTGGGGCCAGTCCTGTTTAATATCTTTATCAATGATCTGGATGAGGGGATCAAGTGTGCCCTCAGAGAGTTTGCAGGTGACACCATGCTTGGCAGGAGTGTTGAAGTGCTCGAGGGCAGGAAGGCTCTGCAGAGGGACCTGGACAGGCTGGATCGATGCGCTGAGGCCAACTCTATGAGGTTTAACAGGGCCAAGTGCCGGGTCCTGCCCCTGGGTCACACCAACCCCAGGCAACGCCCCAGGCCTGGGGCAGAGGGGCTGGGAAGTGCCCGGCGGAGAAGACCCTGGGGGTGCTGGCTGACAGCCGGCTGGGCATGAGCCAGCAGTGCCTGGGTGGCCAAGGAGGCCACCAGCCCCCGGGCTTGTGTCAGCACTGGTGTGGCCAGCAGGAGCCGGGCAGGGATGGGGCCCCTGTGCTCGGCACTGGGGAGGCCCCACCTCGAATGCTGGGCTCAGGTTTGGGCCCCGCGGGACAAGAAGGGCCTTGAGGGGCTGGAGCGTGTCCAGAGAAGGGCAGCGGGGCTGGGGCAGGGTCTGGAGCACAAGTGTGCTGGGGGGCGGCTGAGGGGGCTGGGGGGGTTTAGCCTGGAGAAGAGGGGGCTGAGGGGTGACCTTCTCGCTCTCTGCAGCTGCCTGAGAGGGGCTGGAGTGAGGGGGGGGCTGGTCTCTGCTCCCAAGTCACCAGTGACAGGACGAGAGGGAACAGCCTCAAGCTGCGTCAGGGGAGGTTTAGGTTGGAGATGAGGGGAAATGCCTTCCCTGCCAGAGCGGTCAGGCCCTGGCACAGGCTGCCCAGAGAGGTGGGGGAGTCACCGTCCCTGGGGGGGTTCAAAGGACGTGCAGCCATGGCCCTTGGGGCCATGGTTTAGGAGGCCTGGGGGTGTTGGGTTGGGGGTTGGCCTTGACGATCCTAGAGGTCTTTTCCAACCTTAATGATTCTGTCAGTCTATGATTATCACAACATGTTAGCACTGTGTGTGTATTTAGTGTGACACTCAAAAGTTTTTAATTTTCTTCCTGGTCTTATGAGGGAAGAGTATCAGGACAAAAACTGGGCAGTGCATCACGCAACATGAAACAAAAATGTTTACAACTTACCTAGGAGTTATCCAGAGGTGGAATGCCCTCCCCTCAAGCCTTTGCCTTTACGTGTTTCAGCCACACCTTGCTAAGGACAGGAATTTGCATCGTAAGGATCTCCAGGCAAAACCTGCCAGTGATCAAAGACACACTGTGGAAAAGCCTGGCCACCAGTGTTGGATCTCAAGTCAGTGGTAAAACCTAGTGGGAAGGAAGAAATGAAAAGGGATGAGCCAGCTCCAGGAAAAAATAAAATTGGTTTATTGTGATTTTCTGCATAGACAAAACCCCAAAAACACTCTTCAGGAAGCTGGGTATGGTACTGTTGGGAAACTGCTACTTTGCAGGTAGTTCTTTCAAGCAGGTGAAAGTGAGCCCAACTCCAAAGAAGTCCCAATAGGGCTTGTGTGATCATGTACATTTGCAATTAAAAGGCAAACAAAATTAAGTTTCGATAGATAGATAAGTATATGGGGAATAAGATGTTTCATATGTCTTGGCACCTGAACTGACCATTCAATCTGAGATCTTAGGGTTATGGTAAGTAGTACAGACATGTTAGTTTAGTGTTCAGAAGGAGTCAAAATGCGAAATCAAGTACTAGTACCGGCTAGGAAAGGAACAGAAAACAAAACATTATGTCCAGTGAAAGCCTGCACCTTTATTTTAAAGTTGTGCAGTTATGAGGGGGAGACTGAGTAACTTCATAAAGAAATCCATTGAGGGTTACTAAATTGATCTAGAAACCACTTCTGCCCCAGGAAGCCTCTGAAAGTGGCTATAAAAAAGTGACTGGGGAAGTTTTATACCAGCTTACCTCATTCTTCCTCTTCCCTAAGTGCTCACTTGTCATAAACAAGATGCTGGACTAACTCGACATTTAGTCTGACAGTACAGGAACTTTACATTTAACTGAAGATGTATATGTGCTTCCTTTGCCATTTCCTCATCTTCATAGCAGTTCATCCCCTTCTCCCAGGTATTCAGTCCCGCGAAGAGCTGCTGCCTGTGCATGCAGACTTTGCTGCTGTAGGACTACTTCTAACCGCTGGTTCATAGGAATAATGATACTTCCCCACGTCTTTGGATCACTGTTTTAGCAAGAGTCGACAGCAGCTTTGGCAACGAACCAGAGAGGCAGTTTTGCAGAATACGGATGTCAACGTGCTGTGTAAGTTGGGACTGAGAGCCCAGTGTAACATACGTCCAAGCAAGTCTAAGCTTATGCTTCTTTTTGGTTTTCCATGTTTGGAAAATGGGTGTCTCTATGAAATTGTTTTAAGCTCTATGCAAACTTGGAGAAAGGGGGAAAAAAACCCCGAAAATACCCAAAAGCCAGCCAGACAAACACATGTAAATTTTTCTTTTAAGAAATTAAATTGCCAGTTCAGACTTTAAAAGTTAAGCATCTCTTATTTCATCACTGATTATTTTAGCAGTTACCACACTAATGTACTTTGGCAAAGAAGCCCCCTCCAAAATAAAACATGGCATTTCTGACAGTTTTACCATGTGAGGAGTTCCAAACGCACCCCATGAAACTGGTAAACTTTCTGTCACAATGTCCCAGGGTACTCTTGAAGTGCATTTTTGAAGGGGGAGGAGGGAGACTGGGGACACAAACCACAGTACCAGAGGAAAGGCTCTGTACCACACCAAGAAGCTGATGTTTCACAGGGGCAGCATAAGAAGGATCAGATTATTATTTCAAAGGTAGTCTTAAGAATTGGCAAGAGGGTTTAATGCCATTTAAGCTACTCAGGCTGGCACTCTGTCCCTCTTTTAAAGATTCAGATTGGTACCAAATTTTCTAGGCTACTGCTGCTGAAGACCAATTCTTTCTTCCAGGCTTGCTTCAGAGGAAGAACTTGATTTAAAATGATGGAAACTGAATCTGGTGAACATTGAAATGTCTTAAGGTGCAGAAGCCACCACATCTTTTTGGCACCCTCTGCTGGCATGAAAGCCCCAGGGGGTAGGCTGCCACAAAAAGGAGTAAACTATTTGTCTCTGAGCTGAAGATGCAAAGGGACAACAGGAGGAAGCTTGGAGCTAGTGAAATGGGAATTCTGAAGTCCCTTTCATCCCGCAGAGGTCTTTCTTTAACTGCATGTTGTGGGTAACAAAGAAGTGTTCTCTTACCAAACGAATCAGGTAGGAACGACTTGACCACAAACATTGGAGTTCCTGCCACTTGGGATTCTTCAAAACCGTGTCCCCTTTTCCTGTTCAGCACACCATAGATCCCACCAACCACTTGTTATGGGCCCTGTAAAAGAAAAATTCTATGAAGTTATGTAAACGGAGGTCACCAGTTATTAAAACACAGCCAGGCAGCATTAGACAATCCCTCTAGACAGCTCTCTTGATGTTTTTCTCATGATGGGTCCTCACTCAGAGAAAATTCTCTCATGTGTAAGAAGTGGCTTCACTCTCACTTCCAAGACACCTTTCAGAAGCTCTGCCTGCCTTCTCTGCCTCACATGACTGTGAAGTTTCCAATTACTGTATATACTGGCTGTACCGGATTGTAGTTCCCATCCACAAAGTGAGGCAAAAGTGCATCTGCTCCATGAATTACCTTCAGCAAGCCTTGGGCACAAGAAAGCAGAGTCCTCTAGTACTTTGTAATAAATGCATTTACTACAGGATGCAAATCTTATACAAACAGGATCTCACCGTAGCTTATCACGGAACATACAACACGGCTGACAAGTACTCTGATAAAAACTGTACTTTAAAAAACCCCTACATTTGCTTAGAAACACACCACTGAGGTTGCAAAACTCCCCTGCTTTGTCACGATAGGTCTCACAAGTCATGAAGGTGAAGAAATTCTCCATTTTGCTGTTTTGTCCTTACTTGCACTCATTTTCTTCAGCCCTCATGGCTAAGACATTTTTTAAGCAGCTGAGCTGATTTCCTGCCCACCACCCAGCACCGCAGTCTGGAATTAATTTTTAAAGCAGGTTCTAAACCTTACAATTGCTTTTAAGACAGTTAAGACAAATTGGTATGTGAATAGCTGTACTTGGTGATAAATAAATACTTTTAGCATGGAATATACTTTCCAAGCTCTTTCATGGAAGAATTTAATTTACCAAGAATATTCAGTTTTTCAAAGGACAGAAGTCAATGTTTAAACAGCTCAGAAAAAAGCTTATTAAAAAAAGAAATTTAAAATACTTACTGCTCTTTCTGTTGACTTAGGATACCCATTGTTTGTTCTCCTGAATGCTTACAGTGACAGAAAGAAAGGATGGGAAAAAGAAAAAACCCAAATCATAACTTCCCCCAAAGTACTGGCAATTCATAAGGAACAGCACAATTCACCTCTGCACCTACATTTTCCAGTTTCCATTTAACTTTTTTCTAACTTTGGAATGAAAAACATGTCCTCAGACCAAGTCTTTGCATGACAGAGAACAGAGCTATCATGGTTTTTCGGAAGAAAATGTGGAAACACGGTTATAGATCTGGTGCATATCTGTCATTGGCAGTGTTAGGTTTATGGTTGGACTCACAGAATCATGGAATCATAGAATGCCCTGAGTTGGAAGGGACCTACATGGATCAAGCCCAGCTCCTGTCCCTGCACAGGACACCCCAAATTCACACCGTGTCTCTGAGGGCCTTGTCCAAGCGCTTCTGGAATATCGCCAGGCTGGTGCCGTGATGCCTCCCTGGGGAGCCTGTGCCAGGGCTCCACCACCCTCGGGGGGAAGAGCCTTTCCCTAATGCCCAGCCTAACCCTCCCCTGGCACATCTCCCTGCCATTCCCTCGGGGCCTGGCGTTGGTCACCAGAGAGCAGAGACCAGCCCTGCCCCTCCTCCTCCCCTCGGGAGGGAGCTGCAGAGCGCCATGAGGCTGCCCTCGGCCCCCTCTGCTCCAGCTGAACAAAACCAGGGACTTCAGCCACACCTCGTACGGTTTCCCCTCTAAACCCTTCCCCAACTCCGTGGCCGACTCGGGACACTCTCCAGTAGCTTTATACCCTTCATGTCCTGCGGCCCCCCCCTCGCCCGGCTGCGATGCAGGGCTCGATGCCCCCCAGGGCACGGCTGGCCCTCTGGGCTGCCAGGGCACGCTGGTGGCTCATGTTCAGCCTGCCATTGACCAGAACCCCCAGGTCCCTCTGCAGAGCTGCTCCCCAGCCCCTTGCTCCCCAGGCTGTCTGTACAGCCAGGGCTGCCGAGCCCCAGGGGCAAAACCCGGCACTTGCCCTTGTTAAACTTCGTACAGTTGATGATTGTCCAGCTCTCCAGATCTCACTGCAGGGCCTCTCTGCCCTCAAGAGTGTCAACAGCTCCTCCCAGACTCGATGATCTTAAGGGCCTAACTAAATGATGAATCTATGATCTCAGATATCATATCCTGTTGCATAGCTGTATTTCTACCAGATAGATGGGCCCCATAAGCCTGGGTTGTGCTGTAAGCGTAGAGGCATACAGAACCCTCCTTGCAGGAGGAACGATTTGCCCACCGGCATGGTGAATAGGAACCGCATGCAGAATGACATCATGGATATCAAAACAAACACCTCTCATGCTCTCCTCATAGAAGACGTCCTGCAGTATTAAAAGGGGAAAACCAAAGGTGTGATGCTACTATAAGATGTGACCCTTCACTTAGCAGGATTCAGGCCTGATTTAAGTCCCTCACGCTGATGCTGAACAGTTATGTCTGGACCAAGGCAGTGCACACTACACACAGAGCAAAGTCCTTCTAGGAAGGACTCAAATGCTCCTCTAGCATTTGAGATCTCACACTTGGAACAGACATTAAACTACGCACAGACAACAATGTGTCATTACGTAGGTTGAGTGACATATGTCCTTCAGTGGGAACAATTTCCAACTAGCTCACTACCCTGTTCTTATCAGTTACTGACAGTTTCTACATATTTCACAGGAACAGAGCTCAGATACATTTCAGTTACACAAGATAAAAGTACAGAACTACACTTACCTCTTTTGTAGCCCACTGGAAACCAGCAACAACGTTGTCTTTGATTTCATTTAGATACTGAACACCTTTCATGATGTCAGCTGAGATATTTAGACTGATACCATCAGGTTCAAAGCAACAAATCTTACGAGCCTCAGACACATCCTACTTGTATTTCTCTGCCAAGTAATGCGCATGCTGTTTCAGTTCTTGATGGGAACTGACTTCCCCTTTGTCTACGTCCTCTGCCAGGCCATCAGGAAAGGGTCGAGCCTTCACATACAGCCTGCTGTGTCTGTTGGGAGATTTGCGAGAAGGAGTTAACAGTTTGTTAGAGGATTAAACACATGTGCCATCACAGATAAGCTTCTCTTCTGCTAATACTGGACTTGAAAATTATTTCAAATATGATTTACTTATTTCAACATTGGTGGATTTCTGAAGAAAGTGGCAAATCTACACAAATCCAAAAAATGCAGATCCTCTGGAAAATACTCAAGTGGATGATCATATTACAGATAAATTCTTCAAAACCTAACTAATTCCTATCAACGTCAGACCAACAGCCCTGTATCAGATTCAGGTTCAGCTATTTACTCTTTACCTAGCCATGATCTCAGCCACACCTTCAGACAACTGGGGATGTGGTTCCATTTTTTTTACCAGACTTTTGTCCTCTACCTTTAAGGCTGAAGTGAATCAGAGAACAGTAACAACATGTTGGCTACCAGGGGACATGTTAGAAATGTTTGAAAGTAAAGTATCTTGTTATGATTCTGTGACTGAGGAGAAATCACAGGATTCACTAGGAGACCATCATCAAAGCTGCAGAAGGAATGAGGGTAATGAACTTGCTGCTCCATCCATCTCTTACAGTACATCCCAAGGCTGGTACATACCTTATTCCTGCTCTCCTCAACCACATGTTCTCTGAATCTAAAATAAATACAATGCGGTTTCACACACATCAGCATCCAGCACACAATGACATAAAGCAAGTTTTGCATGTAGTACCCCAAGTCTCTTCCTTTGTTTTCTTACTTTTTGTAATACCCTGCTCAACAGAGTCCCAAATTAGTAATTATCATTATAACACAGAAACTTATTCCAAATCCATTTTAGGCAGTTTTACTCATTGGTGCACTAGGGGTGCTGTGTTTTTGACAGCCCCTGGTAAACTGGGAAATTTTTTAACCATAGCAGCTTCATCATCAGGTGACCCCTCACAAAGAAGTTCACAGCAGTATTTTTGTGCTGTTACAGGGGAAGGTAGGTGAATGGTCATCATCTGAAGCAAGGCATCTCCAGCAGGCAGCCAGCAGCGCATCATGGCCTAGGGACCCAAAATTCATATTGTGATTAAAACTTATTTCAACAAACATAATAAATGACCCCCAAATAAACCTTTTGGATAGCATGTAGAAGGGTACACCTAGGGATGCAATGTAAAAAGTCATGCCAGCCATTTAAAATTTCCCTATGACTACTTAAATCTTGTTAAAGGCTGTGAGTAAAATACTTATCTAGAACAAGCAATCTGAACATGACTGTATGTTTGAATTACTGAAAAGCAGCACTCCTTGCATTCTTTTTTCCCTTGGGCTAGTGACTTACATTTCAACAGAAAGGTTAGGATTCTTGGATTATACTAAGGTCCTGAAATAAAACACAAATGTCCTTCTTCTCTGCTGACAACAGATTACAACAGTAGAAAGAAAAAGGTCCATGAATAATCATATTTTATGGCTGTATCTTCCATATATGGAAGATAAAAATAAATTCAAATGTTTCATTAAATCTCTGGCTATTTGCCACAGTGATGTGGTTGGATTTCCCTTCTCCAGTGACTATTTCAAGAACTTTCCACATGTATCCCCTGGGCCCCCTTTTTCATATGGGTTTTAACACACCTGGGGAGAACATGAGTTAGCACAGGAACTGTCTCCCTCTTAACATTCAGTGCTGCAAAGAAAGTGATCGCGTGCTGTCAGACATTACTCTTCAAAAGTGTGACTGTAATTCAGCAGTGTTCTTGCATATATTGGAATCTGTGAGAGCCAACCAGAAACCATGTTTTGGATTATAGAGGCACGGCATAAATGTGCGGCAACAGACACTTTGTATTAGAATTGCATTTACACCTTGAGAAGAGGGAGGGAGGTGGTGTTGGTGGGTTTTTTCATGTATGAAATAATTTTTTTTTCCCTCTTCTTAAATCAAAACAGGTATTTTGTATGCTGCAACACGCTTAAGTCCTGTTATCTCTCTAGCAAATTCAGTGCAAAGTATTACTAAGCATCTTATTTCATATCATTACATTCCTGATACACAAATTAACCACTTACCAGATTATAAAAAGACAATTAAGGTAAGTTTCTGTGGATTTTAGAAAGACCGAAAAGATTGTTCTCATCACAGAGTCACAGAACCCCAGAATGCCGGGGGTTGGAAGGGACCTCTGGAGCTCATCCCGTCCCACCCCCTGCGTGAGCAGGCACCCCCAGAGCAGGGGCACAGGGCCGCGTCCAGGCGGGGGGTGAATGTCTCCAGGGAAGGGACCCCACAGCCTCTCTGGGCAGCCTGTGCCCCTGCTCTGGCACCCGCACAGCAAAGGGGTTTCTCCTCATGTTCAGGTGGAACTTCCCGTGTTCCAGCTTGTGCCCGTGGCCCCTTGGCCTGGCGTTGGGCACCACTGAAAAGAGCCCGGCCCCATCGCCCTGACACCTGCCCTTCAGATATTTATAGGCATCGATGAGACCCCCCTCAGGCTTCTCTTCTCCAGGCTGAACAAGCCCAGGTCTCTCAGCCTTTCCTCACCAGGGAGATGCTCCAGCCCCTGATCCCCTTGGCAGCTCTGCGCTGGCCTTGCTCCAGCAGCTCCCTGCCCTTCTTGGACTGGGGGGCCCAGACCTGGCCGCAGCCCTGCAGGTGTGGCCTCACTGGGGCAGAGCAGAGGGGGAGGAGAACCTCCCTCGCCCTGCTGGCCACGCTCCTTTCCATGCACCCCAGGGCACCGCTGGCCCCCTTGGCCCCAAGGGCCCGGTGCTGGCTCAGGGTCACCTCGCTGCCCCCCAGCACCCCCAGGGCCTCTCAGCAGAGCCACTCTCCAGCAGGTCCCCCCCAGCCTGTGCTGGTGCGGGGGTTGTTCCTCCCCAGGGGCAGGACCTTGCACTTGCTCTTGTTGAATTCCATGAGTTTCCCTTCGGCACAGCTCTCCAGCCTGTCCAGGTCTCGCTGGATGGCAGCACAGCTTCTGGTGCATCAGCCACTCCTCCCAGCTCAGTATCATCAGCGAGCTTGCTGAGGGGTCGCTCTGTCCCATCATCCAGGTCATCGATGAATATATTGAACAGGACTGGACCCAGCACAGACCCCTGGGGAACACCACTAGTGACAGGCCTCCAACCAGACTCTGCCCCGTTGATCACAACCCTCTGAGCTCTGCCCTTCAGCCAGTTCTCTGTCCAACTCACTGTCCACTCATCTAACCCACACTTCCTAAGCTTAACCATGAGGGTGTTATGGAAGACAGTGTCAAAAGCCTGGCTAACTCAAGGTAAAGAACATCCACTACCCTTCCTTCATCGACCCAGCCAGTCATGCCATCACAGAAAGCTATCAGCTTGGTCAAGCATCATCTTCCTTTGGTGAATCCATGTTGACTGTTTCTGATAACCTCCTTTTCCTCTACATGCCTGGAGATGACCTCTAGGATAAACTGTTCCATCATCTTTGCGGGGATGGAGGTGAGGCTGACTGGCCTTTAGTTTCCTGGATCCTCCTTCTTGCCCTTTTTGAAAACTGGAGTGTCACTGGCTACCCTCCAGTCCTCGGGCACCTCTCCAGTCCTCCATGACCTTTCAGAGATGATGGGAAGTGGCTTAGCAACAGCATCTGCCAGCTCCCTCAGCACTCCTGGGTGCCTCCTATCAGGGCCCATGGATTTGTGAGGATCCAGTTTGCCAAAATGACCTCTAACCCAATCCTCCTCAGCCAAGGGGAAGTCTTTCTTTCTCTAGAGGAGCAAACAGCTCAAGTGTAAGAAATGTTACCATGTTGGCAATTCTAATGAAGTAGAAACGCCAAGTTACCTTAAGAAGTTTTCACTCCTTATTTTAATCTTCAGTATTATCAAATTTCTCTATCAGATTGGCTGCCTCTTCCTTCTTAAAATTCATAATGGCATCAAAGATCTGAAACAAGTTTATAGTCACCAGAGTAAGAAATACAAAAGAGACAGGTTTTGCTAATATTTTATCTTAATCATGACAAATGTCTGCAACCCCCCTAGTTTCTCTGTTCTGGGCTTTTGTTTGAGAAATTATTTGCCAGGATCATACAGTTCAAGATTCACAAATTACATCAAATGTTTGTAATTCCAAAGGAAGTTCCAAATTCCTATCAGAAGAGGTTCACACACAAGACACACGAATCTTTAATGTAACAATATGCAGAATATATTATTCAGATATGCTGCCTTCTACTTCTGTCCCACCTTCTGCACATTGTTCTTATACTGCAGAATTTCTAATCTCTACAGAAACGTACTTTATAAGAAGGATGGCTTTCCTAAGAGCTAACCTACTAAACTAAAAAAACCCTCCCCTCTCGACCTTGCAGTCAAATCCAGACAAAAATGCTGCTTTACCTTAAAGATAGGATCCAGAACTAGCTGGCAAGATGTCCTTGGCAACTTCTTTCCATCTGGGCTAGTGGATCATTTGCTGAATTTTCCACTTGCTGGATCAAAATATCTAAAGATTATGTTTATTTTTACTCATTCAGTTTGAACTTCAGGAGCATCCACTTTTCCTGCAAATTTCCACTTAGTTATTTTTAAAAGAAAACTTTGTAAAGTCTCACATTTAAACAGAGATTAAAATAGCAAAAGAGTGGTGAATCCTTATTTGAATGTAGCACTAACTGTTAGGTGTTTGGGGAGGCAAAGGATGGCTTTTTGTTCGGTTAGGTTTTTGAGGTTTTTTACTACACTTAAAACCACTGCCTTCAAGGTGCATTTTTAGACTTACAGGGAGCTAGACACTGTAAACAAACCTGTGGCCAAGAATTCTCTTACTTTACCCTGTTACCTATAAATGACTTTTGAAGCCTTGCTGAAAGCACTTAAATACCATACAAGATAACTCTTGGAGTACCCTATGAGCTAAATGAGTCAAGGTAGGTTAATTTTTTGTAAGGCATCAGAAGACAAGCAAATATATTGAGCTTTCACACGTGTATGAAGCATTCAGTTAACAGGAAGTTGCGTACACATCTAATAGGAAATTAACTCCATCATTTATGAGATATAATTTGAGGTTCATTAAATTCACAGAAACACTCATTTGTATCAAAAGGCTGGATTTAGTCCATAATCTTGTGTTGTGTATTAATTATGCCTATGCAGTTCAGTAAAACCATTTATGTTCTCAGGTTCTAAGAGTGAATCTTCTCTCACTGCTCTTATGGAGCAGGTTATCAGAACTCACCACAGAAGGCACGTACAGCGTATCTGCATTACAAGAAACTGCCGTTCTCAGATACACAAGGAGTTTTGTTGTAAGAGCTACAAGCTCATGTCTCTAACTAGCTTTCTGCGCTGCCTGTGAAAGCTTAGATTTACAGAAGCACAAACTCAACATACGCTGGTGTGCATCACTGATATCCTTAGGGTGTCACTGTGGTATCTAAGTATGTATCTACGTTCATTCCATGCGTACCACGTTATGCAGTTATCACCCCAGTTTTTTCACCATATCTTTCTTTGAACGCTCAGCAAAATTGAGTTATATAACTGGATCAATCTTTAAAAGGTCGGAAAAAAGTGAATGCATTTCACAAAACACTGATTTGAAATGCATGAATTGCTTTCAGCGCCAGGTAGGATCAGTAAAAATGCCAAATATTTTCTGAAACATAGAACAAGGAAATATTTTCCCCCAAATGGGCCTATTGAATATTACTTTGAAGCAAGAACCTTACTTTGTCCCACAGAGTGGAAATATTTATAACAAAGGGTAAAATAAAAATTTCAGACATATATTTGTAAAGTGCTAAGTACAATTTGGAGGATCATAAAGAATATTAACTGAATTGTTAGTGAACTTTCTCTGGAAGTTAAAATACAGGTGGTTCATTCCTGCCACACAGATAAAACTGGTCTGGCTTAAAAATGGCTGAAATTCATGGAATATAAGAATCAAAATACAATCCTAGCCGGGGGTCCTTTGTCTCAGTAACTAGATTAAGCTGCAGTCAATTTTAGCCATAAAGCAAACTAGTAGAGGATGATCACATTTAAATAAAGGGAACCAGGTCTGAAAACTCTGGTGAGAACGTGTTGTCTTGGAGCTATTTGGTGGAAAAAAGTAATATCTGAGGCAGCCTGACTCCGATAATTCCTGGACCACCAGAGAAGACCTGCGCTTGACTTTAGTATTTTATTTCACAATTCTCAGCTGCAATATAGGAAATACTATTTGTCTTTCTAGTTTCAAACCATCCTTCCAGAGATACCCAGCATATTGTGATATAATTACTGGTAGAATAACAAAGGCTTATATCTTCAGATTAAACAAGAGCAAATTAAATATCTTATCAGTCAGGAATAGCAGAAAGCCCATGTTTCTTGTTGTGTAAGCGACATAAGCAATAAAGTCCGGCACAGAAAGCTAATTTTCTGGCTTCTGGTCCTTTGCCTTAAATTTCAAACCATAGCTTCCCTTCAGCAGTTTGCCCCAGGCAAGCGTCTGACATTTGATGTTTGAATGACACTGAGCAACTGGCTTGAGGTTACACATTTTGTTAGTGAGAAAGTATCACTAGAGGCTGATCTGCTTTGTGAATTCTCTCCTCTCTCCTAGTTGCTTTCAGTCCCCAGTTGGTTGGTCTGAAATAATATCCCCAAAGGAAAAAGTATGAAACAGTGGGGATGGAAGGGGACTGAGGAATGGCTCCTTCAGGCTGGCCAGAGATCTGAACTGCCATAAATGTACGCAATTGTTTCGTATCAAGGCAGGTATGCTCCAAAATAGGATTCCTTACCATAATATTACCTATTGGTCCAGTTTCACCCTCTCCGTAGGTGGAAATGATGACGTTGACATTTCTCACAATACCCTGAAATGTCTGGTAAAGTTCCTCTGGCTCCAGCTGCAATTCCAGCAAAGCACGATCCATTTTGTCCATCAACAGTACTGGTTTGATACATTCTGCAATAGCCTGCTGCAGAACAGTCTCTGTCTGTACACAAACCCCTTAAAGAATATAAGCACAATTAAAACATGCATTACATAAGTGGGCAAGATCTAATCTACTTTGTATAGCGGTGACTGGGAAATTCAAACTGGGAATTTGGTGGTAGTCTCAGTGCTCCCTGAAAACACCATTACTCAGTTGCATGTATCGCTCCATTTTCTAACTGAAGGAGGAGAAGAATGTCAGGCAGCTCCACTCCCTAGGATTTTACTGAAAGATTGACTTTATTTCCTCAGTTACTCTACATTCAACCCACAAACGGAATACAAAGTGGATATAATCCTCTAAAGATACAGGAAAGGCCATGGGCTAAGACTGCAGATTTGAATTCATACCATTAGAAGTTAAACTTTCAGAGCAAGAAGCTCCTTCCATCAGTCATGATTTTTTTTTTCTTAAGAGGAATAAAATAAAATACACTGAGGTCTTTCTAATTAGAAGAGCATGCTTACCTGAAACCCAACAAAAGCACCATTAGTGACACGGAGAGCCGCTGTAACTTCAGAGGAGAAATCAATACGCCGTGGGAGTCAATTAAGTTAATAAGAAAACCTGAACCATCCCTACACTGTTTGACAAAGGACAGGTCATTGGCTGAGAGCTCATAATACATAGGAATTGCCCTGTAAGAGAAGATAATTAATTTTACTTATGAATTTATGAAACATTTAATAATGTTTCCTAATTTGCTCTTTATAAAAAGTTGCATTGGTCAGACGACTATACTTGCTCTATTACAGTGCCAATATTTCTTGACATACTTGAGAAACTACAAAGAGACTTCAATATTTGAATTGCTAAAGTTCTTAGGATCTAAAATTCTTCTCTGGGTGTAATTAATTTTTATTCTTATTCAAAATCAGTGCCTCGGGATAGTATTCACAGCATAATATCACTGTCAGACACTTGTAAAGTCACGCTCCAAATCACTTTACAACTTGTTAACTGTGCAGTTGCAGACATCAAAGACAGAGGTAATAATAACAAGATGCAGCCCACCACAGTGACTTTGGAGGAACAGGGTATTAGCCTGTAAGCAAACCCATAAAAATGAGGGTTACTACTAAGAATCTTTCTGAAAGTGTCTTTCTCCATAGCAGGTAAGAGCAGCCACCAGATATCACTTAGAAGCTCTACTCCAATATTGCCCAGATTGCACTCTGAAGACTGTGAGCTTCTGTTCTGTAATGCACAGCTTGATTCACATGTCAACTTAAAAAAAACCTGACAAGATGCAAGGCTTTGAGCAGACCCTTGTTCTGTCTTCAGACTAAAATGAAAGAAAAGAAAAAAAGATACAAACAAATTCTTACGTAGACTAGATTGTGATACATCTTTCTTACTCATCTTTCCATGCGTCTGTGAATCGCGTTTCTCCTGCTCTGGCTGAAAGTGATGATGCCCGTTTTACACACCAAGGAGTCTGTCAGGGTTGATTTGCCATGACCGAAATGAACAATCACACACATATTCCTAGTGCTGGACTTCTTGTCCATAACCACTTGGATCTGGTCTACTGTGAAACTCACCTGGATGGGGGAGAAAAAAAAAAAAGAGAACCAGCTATTGCTTCCTTTTAAAGTATACAAATGTTTATGTGAAATTTCAAACTTTTGCTATTTCTTATTAAATTCACAATCTAAAGAAGAAATGAAGCCGTTCATACTTTTAAGCTTAGTATTACAAACAGTTGTTCATATTTTTGGTGTGTTTTTCTAAGTACGAAGAGTGGAGGAGTACCTTGAAATATGGCTCCAATTTCGTATCAGAAAATGTCAACTGCCACAAAGAACGAAGAATCCACCTGCAGAGACAAACAGCTCATCCCTGCCAAATGTGGTGGGCGGGTTAGTGCACACAACTGCAAGCTGCAGCTCTCATCAGAGCTTCTGCACACATCCTTCTCCTCTCCTCCCACCTGTATTGGGTTTGCATGGCAAGGTTGTGCGGGGGAGCTACACAGGTCGTTTCTGTGAGAAGCTGCCAGAAGCTTCCCCAAAGTCTGACAGAGCCAGTGCCAGCCGGCTCTGAGATGGCCCTGCTGCTGGCCAAGGCTGAGCTCACCAGTGATGGGGGCAGCGCCTCTGGGATAACATGTTTAGGAAGGGAGTGAAAAAAACACTGGGCAATTGCAGCTGGGAAAGGAGTGAAAATATGTGAGAGAAACAGCCCTGCAGACACCCAGGTCAGTGAAGAAGGAGGGGGAGGAGGCGCTCCAGGCACCGGAGCAGATACTCCCCTGCAGCCCGTGGTGAAGGCCATGGTGAGGCAGGCTGTGCCCCCGCACCCATGGAGGTTAGCAGTGGAGCAGATGATACCCACCTGCAGCCTGTGGAGGACCCCACGCCGGGGCAGATGGGTGCCCGAAGGAGGCTGTGACCCCGAGGGAAGCCCATGCTGGAGCAGGCTCCTGGCAGGAGCTGTGGCCCCGTGGAGAGAGGAGCCCACGCTGGGGCACGTTTTCTGGCAGGACCTGTGACCCCATGCGGGACCCGTGCAGGAGCAGCCTGTTCCTGAAGGGCTGCGCCCCATGGGAGGGACCCACGCTGGAGCAGATCCTGAAGAACTGCAGCCCATGGGAAGGACCCATGTTGGAGCAGTTCGTGGAGAGCTGTCTCCCATGGGAGGGACCCCACGCTGGGGCAGGGGAAGAGTGTGAGGGGTCCTGCCCCTGAGGAGGAAGCAGCTGCAGAGACAGTGTGTGAGGAGCTGACCACAACCCCCATTCCCTGTCCCTCTGCGTGGCTCACGGGGAGGAGGTAGGGAAATCGGGAGTGAAGTTGAGCCTGGGAAGAAGGGAGGAGTGCGGAAAAGGTGTTTTAAGATTTCATTTTTATTTCTCATTATTCTACTCTGATTTGATTGGTAATAAATTGAATTACTTTTCCCCAAGTAGAGTCTGTTTCGACCATGATGGTAATTGCTGAGTGACCTCCCTGTCCTTATCTGGACCCACAAGCCTTTCGTTATATTTTCACTCCCCTGTCCAGCTGAGGAGGAAGCGATGGAGCATCCAGCCAGGGTCAACCCACCACACCACCACTGCCCCTCTTTGCCAACTCTTCCTCCCACACCTGCTCTCCATTTCCCAGGGGTTTTCAGGTGAGCTGCTCTTCCTGGTTTCAGGAAAAGGCTGGGTCTTCTTTTGTAGCCAATATACCACCTCTAGAAACTGGTGGCCCAGCTTAGTCAAAAACCTCTTTAAAGACTTTAATTAGTCAAGTGCAGAATGTTTAGAGCCTCTCTCACAAATGATTCTCCAGAAAGAAATTTTTTTTAATTTCCATAATTCTTCTATCTCTTGCTAAGATCAATTTTCCTCCTTCAGTTTGCGGACACCCCCACTCCCCCACACCCCTTGACCCTCAGAAGCCCTGGTAATTAACTATTAAACACATGACAACTTAGCAAAGTACGATGCGATCTTACTAATCTTGGCCTGTCTCATTCTGTAATGAGAATTACCTGTAGATCACAGGAGTGTCACTAAAATGGTTATTCTTGCAAATGCCTTTAATGCATGAAGTGCTTTGTAGGGACATGGAAATAGACAGGAGAAGACAGAAAAAATGATGGGGAATACCAAACAAAGGAACAGAAAAATCACACACCACATCAGTATTTTATTCTAGTTGCCCAGCTGAAGAAAAATGTACCTTATGAAACACTTAAATAGGTTCCTCATCTGTGTTTGAGTTGCAAATGACACAGAAATAATGAAACATGCATTTCTGTTGCTACACCAGCAAAAGCTTCTAACACAGTCTGGGTCTTAACGAGTGCACCTGAATGGAGGGAACCTGTAATTAAAAAAAGCCCCACAGCCCAGCTCAAAATATAATTATATGTAGGAGAAAAAATAGGGTGGGTATTTTTTCACTTGAACAGACACACTTCTGATATATATCTGATTACTGCATATTCCCATACCTAGTTTGGATCTTCAGTTCAACTTTTCATTTTACATTTTTTCAAGAAAACAGTTCTTCTTAAAAAAAGAAATACTTCTAGTTAAAATAGCCAAGTTCTTTTTAGACATGAGAAATATCCAAACTAAGCAGCAGCCTGGCCTCTTCCTCCCCGAAATGTGTTCTTTCCCCATTCTCCCCTACATTTCTTTCCTATCTCAAAGTCTGCAATGGAGAAAACAACCAATCCTCCCCCCCCCCCCCCGCTTTTTTTTTTCTGCTAAAGAAAATTTGGTACAAAAAAGAACGTTTTTAGAGTGTGCCTACAGTTTCATCAGTGATCCACCTCAGATGAAGGCACTTAATTTCTGAATTTGCTCTGTTAGGTTATTCCTTACTTTAATAAAAAGCAATGATAGTTCTTTCCCAGAACATTCTAGGGTGCCCTGGCATCCAAAGTCTCCCTCGCAGCAAAATTTACATACTTCTGAGACCGCAAAATATTTATCTTTCAATTTAGAGAAAACAGCACCACTACTTTTCTACTTTTATAATTTTCCCTGTTTTTAGATTGTGCTGTGCTAAAAAATCAGTACTCTTAGCGACAATTTAGTGCTAGAGCTGTGCTATATACACTTATTTTGTAATGCAAATAAATACTTAAGTGTTGAAAGGTATACCCACGTGCTCTTTGTATTTGCTAATTATACACTTTCTTAAAGGAACAAGTGACATTTACTTCTGGTAAATCTTTACCACTGAGATCACATTTTGAACTAAAACCTGTATTTTATCATTGTCTCCAAGTTTCCAATACATTTATATACACAGGCTACACTGTGGTTTTCTTCTGGAGCAAGGAGCAGAGATGGCCATAACAGTTCATTTTTTCCCCTCATATTTTAAGCATACAGGCCTTCTGTGAGTGTCCATTTATGTTAATTCTAAATGCAAACTTCAGACACATGTTCCTGTGACAGGACTGGGTGTTCTCCTATGGGCTGTTGGAGTTATTCATATAATCTGAGAAAGGATGGCATCGGAGCTGTCAGAACCTTGATACATGCCTGAAAACAGAGCTGGGATAATTTTGTCCCCACTGTTACACAGTAGAATGAAAACAGATACACGGACTGATCATTATACAAGACATCGGTGTAAAATATTAGTTTTATGGGTTTAGCTCTCAGTTGCGGAGCTGCAGCAACTTGAGTTTGAGGTGGAAAAGAATCACTAAGTCATGACGAAGGAAAGGAGAGCCAAGAAACACAATGAGAGAAGAGCAGGGTCAGACAGTACTGGGTGGGAGGTGTGGGGTAAGGCAAAGACAGGGGCAATCGACAACCAAGTTTAAGGGATTAGATGCTCTGTAGGACCCATAGCTCTACAGGGTCTACATACATGGGTCTACATAGCTCAAAAGAAGTCATCACAGCCAAGGAGGTGAAGAGGCAGGCCTCCGTGAGTGACCTCAAAGCTTCCGCTGACAAGTCTCACAGCAAACCAACGCCAACAAGAATGTATTTTTATTTCAAACTTTCCATCCTTTTGTCTTCCCAACAGTGGGATCGTTTACCCGGTGCGCAACACGCCAAAACGCACACAGAGCAGAGGTGTTTTATTCATTTCACATTTGCACACAGATGGGCACTAATTTGTAACTCCACAGAGCTAGCACCCCGCACCAGGAAACTACAAGGTATTTATCTTGTTATGTGATTAGTAAAAGCCCACCAAAATTCATATTCATTGGTTGGTTAGTAATTATCTTCTCATCTGGTATTGGTTAGGTGTATTTTAATTGGCTTTGTTAGCTATGTAAATTAGCACGCTTGCACCTTGCTGGAGTCGGGGGGTGAGCTTTCTCCACCCTGAGTCGTGTCGGTGGTCATGAGCTCCCCCTGCCGCCTTAACCCTTCTGGCAGTTACTGCAGCTTGGACTGACTTCACGCTCTATCACCTGGTGTTTTTCTGAGGTGGGATGTTCCCTTTTATCAGCCTCTCAGTTCTACAAGGACACAGCTGCAAAACAAATGCTTCCCTATCTGTCAGCTCCCTTCTCTGGCAGCCAGACTCTGTTTTGCCAAGGTCACAGGGTCCGTTGTCATTATGTAGTGGAAAATGCCATTTTCTGTGGGATGTCACGTTTTCTCAAGTGCAAGACTGCATCCCTTCCCAGAACCTGGGTCCCTTAGGTGTTACTGCATTAGGTGCTTGCCAAACCTGGTGGTCTGGTGCTTGTCGTGCTTGACAAACCTGGTGGCCTTCTATGACAAAGGGACTTGCCTGGTTGACATGGGACTGGCAGTGGACATTGTCTACCTGGACTTCTCCAAGGCCTTTGATACGGTCCCCCATAGTCTCCTCCTGGAGAAATTGATGCATTATGGCCTAGACAAGTGGTCTGTGCAGTGGGTGGGGAACTGGCTGACAGGTCGCACCCAAAGGGTGGTGGTAAATAGCTCCTTCTCCAAGTGGCAACCTGTCACTAGTGGGGTCCCCCAGGGATCAAGATTGGGCCCAGTGTTATTCAACATCTTTATAAGTGATCTGGACAACGGCATCAAGTGTAGCCTGATGAAGTTTGCAGATGACACCAAGTTGGGTGGGGAAGTAGACACTCCAGAAGGGAGAGCTGCTCTGCAGGGAGACCTGGAGAGGCTGGAAGAGTGGGCCAGCAAGAACCTTATGAAGTTCAACAAGGACAAGCGTAAGATCATGCACCTGGGAAAACATAATCCAGGAGTGCAGCACAGACTGGGATGCACCTGGCTGGAGAGCAGCTCTGTGGAAAGGGACCTGGGGGTCCTGGTGGGCAGGAAGCTCAACATGAGCGAACAGTGGCTGCTGCGGCCAAGAAGGCCAACAGGATGCTGGGTTGCATCAAAAAGGGCATCACCAGCAGAGAGAAAGAAGTCATTATCCCACTCTACTCGGCGCTTGTCAGGCCACACCTGGAGTGCTGTGTGCAGTTCTGGTCCCTGCTGTACAAAAAGGATGTGGCCAGGCTGGAAGGGGTCCAGAGAAGGGCCACCAAGATGATCAAAGGACTGGGAAGCTGCCATAGGAGGATAGGCTGGGAGAGCTGGGTTTGTTCAGCCTTGAGAAAAGGAGGCTCAGAGGGGATCTCATCACCATGTACCAGTACTTAAGGGGCAGCTACAAAGAAGATGGAGACTCCCTTTTTACATGGAGTCACATGGAGAGGACAAGGGGGAATGGACACAAGTTGCTCTTGGGGAGATTCCGATTAGACACGAGAGGGAAATTTTTCACAGTGAGGACAGTCACCATTGGAATAATCTTCCGAGGGAAGGGGTTGACTCAGCCATGTTGGGCACCTTCAAGATTCGGCTGGACAGGGCGCTGGGCCATCTTGTTTAGACTCTGCTCTTCCTAGAAAGGTTGGACTAGATGATCCCTGAGGACCCTTCCAACCTGGGATTCTGGATTCTGTGCTTTTTGCCAGGACTACAACAATATAACACACCTGGGCATGAAGCTTCCAGCCTGTAGGAAGCTCCTGAGAGCCCAGTCTAGGTAAGTGGCAGTCCTCTATTACTGTTTGGTTTATCCCTTGGCGTAAATGAGTATTTTTAAGAGCTTAATGCTACTAGCTCACTTTTAGTTCACTTTGTTGTATTATAATAGCAGCTGTTCTTGTTAATATATCTGGGTAAACCATTCTTTAGGTTCTGTTAATTAGCTTGTTAAAAAAATACAATATATGCGAAAAGTTAAGAGCTCAATTCAGGCATTAATATTAAAGTCTTACTATGCCTTCTGGCAGGAACTTCAGTATTATGTATTAATAAATGCTATCTACTTTCAAACATTTTATTTACTGCTTCATTTACATGAATGCCAAAACAGAGCTTGCCATATGTGCTGCTCTGTCAGAGAGGCAGGCCCTGGCATCACAGTTTTTTTGGTTTTTTTTTTGGTCATAAGTACAACTGAAAACACAAAACCAGATTAAAAATTAATAGCAATTTTAATTTTACATATTTTTCATTAGAGAGCTGTTACAGAGTTTCTGTTCTGCTGTGGTAGCAACCAGATCAAAGTTATCTTGCTATGAAAAGCTTGCTTCAGAGGGGTTAAGGTCTTCCATGTGCAACAGCAAGCAAAAAGTGAAGGAGATGAAAGCCGTGATTTGCTTTCTTACAAGCAGAACATCACTTTTGCCAAACCCCTCAAGTTTCATGTCCACTACAGCCAGACAACGACCTCCCTCCTTTTAACTATGCATTACATTTAGGTAGCCCATACTGCAGTGTGGCTTATCCCTGGCTATCAGTAACACCTCCAGAGCAGACTGCCTTCCTCTGCTGCAGGGCATCTCTTTCTCTTAAAGATGTTCAAATTCTTATAGTAACTAACCATTACATAGCATCAACTCAGAAATACATATTCTAAAACCAAAGAAAAATGAAAATACTTATTGAAGCTGACAGAGGTAACTAGAATGTGCATTTCAGTAAACAATAATACTTATACAATGAAAGATTACACGGATTAAAAAAAGGGAAAAAAAAGGAAAGGGTTCCAACAGCATTAATCATCAAGAAATGCAAAGATGTACAAGCATCTGCTTATCACAGAAACAGGCTGGTAAATTCTGATTAACTAGAATAAGAAAGGGACTCAAAACAGGTGAAACGCATTACCAGCAGTGCAGTGATTTAAAATAATGGGGCAGGCTTGATAAGGGGAAAAATAAAGTAAAAACAAGAAACAACAACCCACCCTGTAGTGTTTCTAACAGGTTCATTTCCCTGAGGAAATGCTGCTGATCTGATTAAGGCCAGACCATTCTTCCGCAAGATTAGTGCAGTGCAGCCCTGTGTAATACATATACTCACACATACGCATAGCTTTTTCCAAGCTTCACTGGAAGCAATGCTTTTATTTCCTACCCTTACAAACAGTGATGATCAGGATTTAACGCCAAATCTTACGCTGGAATTCACGACACGTGTTGGTGGGCAAAATGTAGAGAAACGTCCATATCAGTGACCTGCACTGACAAGGTGCACTCCCCATAACCTGCAGAAGGAGGAGAAACAGAAGCAGCGGCACCGTCCCTACCGGTACACCTAGCAATATTTCTAATAAAAGAGCATGTAGGGGATAAAAACGAATAAACTCAGCAGTGCCCGAATCCCACGGCCGGGCAGCAAGGGAGGCAGCCAGGGTCACCTCAGCGCTGCCAGGGGCCGCCTCCCCTGTCAGCGCGGGAGGGCGGGAAACACTTTCCCCGCGCCTTGTTCAGCCCCCAGGGCTGACACAGTAGGAGCTCCTGAACAGCATCACGTTCCGTTCCGGCGAGGGCCAGCGGGGCTGCTCCGACCCGCCACGCCTCTCCCTGCCCGCCGCGCCTGACGGGCAGCGCTGTGACAGGCGCGGTGAGGAAGATGGCCGCCGCGCCCCCCCGGGCGCCGGCTGCTGCCCTCCGTTAAGGCGCGGGCAGAGCCCTGCTGCCTCTGAGCACCGCCACCGCGGTGGGTGGGTGGGCGGCCTGGTAGCGCTCTGGGTGACATCGCGCCTGGCCGGGCCTCCTCCCCGCGGGAGCACTCACCGTGGTGGATGATGGCGCCGGATTTTGCCTGCAGCCCCCTGAGCAGGGCTGCGGGAGGCGGGAACGAGCCGAGATCAGCTGTTGCTGCGCTCGAACATAGCATAAATCATAGAATCGTTAAGGTTGGAAAAGACCTCTAGGATCGTCAAGGCCAACCCCCAACCCAAGACCCCCAGGCCTCCTAAACCATGTCCCCAAGGGCCACGTCTACACGTCCTTTGAACCCCCCCAGGGACGGTGACTCCCCCACCTCCCTGGGCAGCCTGTGCCAGGGCCTGACCGCTCTGGCAGGGAAGACATTTCCCCTCATCTCCAACCTAAACCTCCCCTGACGCAGCTTGAGGCCGCTTCCTCTCGTCCCGTCACTGATCCTGGCTTGTATCAGGAATACTGTAGCCAGCAGGAGCAGGGAGGTGATCGTGCCCCTGTACTCGACACTGGTGAGGCCGCACCTCGAGTACTGTGTCCAGTTTTGGGCCCCTCACTACAAGAAGGACATCGAGGTGCTGCAGCGCGTCCAGAGAAGGGCAACGAAGTTGGTGAAGGGTCTAGAGAACAAGTCTTATGAGGAGCGGCTGAGGGAGCTGGGGGGGTTTAGCCCGGAGAAGAGGAGGCTGAGGGGAAACCCTATCGCTCCCAGCAACTACCTGAAAGGAGGTTGTAGCGAGGCAGGGGTCAGTCTCTTCTCCCTAGTAACAAGCCATAGGACGAGAGGAAATGGCCTCAAGCTGTGTCAGGGCAGGTTTAGGTTGGATATTAGGAAAAACTTATTCACTGAAAGGGTTGTCAGGCCCTGGCACAGGCTGCCCAGGGAGGTGGTGGAGTCTCCATCCCTGGAGGTGTTTAAAAGAAGGGTAGATGTGCTTGAGGATATGGGTTAGTGGTGGCCTTGGCAGTGATAGGTTAGTGGTTGGACTCATGATCTTAACGGTCTTTTCCAACCTTAACGATTCTATGATTCTGTAATTCTATGGTGACTTGGGAGCAGAGACCAGCCCCCCCCTCACTCCAGCCCCTCTCAGGCAGCTGCAGAGAGCGAGAAGGGCTCCCCTCAGCCCCCTCTTCTCCAGGCTAAACCCCCCCAGCTCCCCCAGCCGCCCCCCAGCACACTTGTGCTCCAGACCCTGCCCCAGCCCCGCTGCCCTTCTCTGGACACGCTCCAGCCCCTCAAGGCCCTTCTTGTCCCGAGAGGCCCAAACCTGAGCCCAGCATTCGAGGTGGGGCCTCACCAGTGCCGAGCACAGGGGCAAACGCCGCCCTGCCGCTCGTCCCCTGCCGGGCGCCCCTCAGCTCGGCCGGCGCCCGGGGTGTGCTGAGGGGCAGGCGGCCTCGCTCCGGGCGTCGGGGTCCGGGGCGGGTCCCTGCCCCACTTGGCCGCCGCCTGCTCCCGCGGCGACCCTTCCCCGGAGGTGGGCTGCCCGCTCCCGCTGCGAGCCTCCCGGCCGCTCCTCCCCGGCGCTCTTCCCCACCGGTGACCCGGACCCCTAACGCCGCCATGCCCCCCCAGCCGCTGCCCGTACCCCGGAGGTCTCCCGCCGCCCTCAGAGGGACAGCAGTGCCCGGAGGGCGCGGGGCGGCGGTGGCAGGCCGGGCGCGGGCACCCCCCGCCGCCACGGGGGCTCACGGCGTCCCTGGGCTCGTTAATCCTCCCGTGATAGCCCCGCGGCTGCGACCACCGGGTCACTACGTGCCGTGCGGAGGCGGACGAGCGTCCCGACGGCGCGCATCACGCTGCTTCTGTCACCCGTTCGGGCTCTCTCAGGGAAACGTTAGGTGGAGCTCCGTCCCTTCTCAGCGAGACCTGCGTGGGGGACCCCGCGGCGGCCGTGGGGCTTCACTGCGCTGCTGCTGTGGCGGGGGCCGCCCCGGTGGCTTCTCTCCCTCAGGATGTGTAGTGGCAGAGCGTCAGGTTCGACTCCTTGCTTTGAACAGGTAGTCAGGCTGGCTGCCATAACCCCTTATTAGCTACTTTTAAAAATAGGTTAAATGACTGATCGGTTCCCTGTTGAAACGCGAAGATGGCATCGCGTCCCTTTAAAAATAACTTGCTGTCACGAAAGGCACTGAAGTAATAACAGCACTTCACATTTTTAATACAGCCTTTCACCTGAAAACGTATTTTAGAAATACTAGGTAATTAAATTGTCAAGCATGGAGTGAGCACATGAATGTCTTCACTGAAAGCACCAACTTCTAGGATCAAACTAACAGAAAACTGATACCGTAGTACTTCCTAAGAATTGAAGATCAGAAAATAAGAATATAAAACCAACTTATTCTGCAAGCATATTATCATATACAAAGCACTATGGGTGGAATAAATGGCCGTATCAGCCATATAGAATGAATGGTCCTGTCAGAAACTGCTTCCAGCCACAGGCGTGGAAAATACTGTCCTGTTACCTTCAACAGAGCTTCTCCGCATGCACACACACAATTTTAGGACCATTTTGCACAGCTGGTGCTCAGCCATGGTCCTATAAATATAATTGAAATTAACTTTATTCTCCTTTGACTTTTATTGCATTCCAGTTTATGCCGGTCTGTGCAGGAAAACAAACCTTATAAAACTGTTGAATAGTTTCCAAATTAACAGGCTCCTTGAAAAAAAACCCTCAGTGTCTACTGACTTGCTATCTTTATGGGAATTTTATTCTTTACATTACCTCATTTCCATTTAAAAGTAACAACTTTAACACAAAGTATCTTCCAGTCTATAAACTACTTACAAAAATCTTACAGGTGCTAACAGTTCCTCTTCCCACATTTTTTTTACTAAAAGCATAGCCTTCTTTTGAATTTCTGAAGCAATTACTGTCCTTCAGCCACAAATATGAGGAGTGCTGTACTAAACCCCTTCTGGTTGTAACTTCCCTAAAACCAATCAATAGAGTCTATGAAATTGCACCTGACAAATGAAAGTTATGCCTATAGAAATAAACCAGAATGTAACAGAACAGAATAGAACAGAACAGAATGGAATAGAATAATTCAGTTGGAAGGGATTTAAAATGATCATCGAGTCCAACTGCCTGACCACTTCAGGGCTGACCAAAAGTTAAACCGTGTTGTTAAGGGCATTGCCCAAATGCCTCTTAAACACTGATGGGCTTGGGGCATTGACCACCTCTCTAGGAAGCCTGCTCCAGGGTTTGACCACCCTCTCAGTAAAGAAATGCTTCCTAATAGCTCAGACCACGGGCTGTGTGCTGTTCAGCATACATTTTAAGGGCATAAGTGAAATTGAAGTCATATATTATTTTTGTACCTGCCTTCTGAATGTACTTGATTTTTTTTCATATGCTGTGATATGCCCTAGGAGAATCTAAAATTATTTCATGTAAGTGATTAGTTATTCTGTGTTTACAGCAGTGTAAGTGAGAGTAGATAGTAGAAACTTGGACATTTGAAAAACTTTGAAAAGAATGGTTTGTGAAAGTGTAGCTGAGGCTTCATGAAAAGAAGTTGGTCCAAACTGTAGCTGGTATTGCTTCACTGTTGTATTAAGGGCACAAAAAGCCAGAGTCCTTATTCAGTAAGCGTTACTGGAGCAGGAGAAGGTTCCTCTGCTAGTTAATACCTGTGTGGCAGGAGAAGCCATGATGGAACAGGAGGAGCCATTTCCTGTTTCTAGTGTTTCTCAGAGTTTTTAATCCATTTTCACTTTCCCTGTTTTGCTCTGGATCTGCTCTTTTTCACACACAAGTGTAGGTTTTTCCTTTGTAGAGCCTGATGCACTTTCGTCTAGATTTTGCTTTCTGTGTGGTTCAGATAGATTTGACTTGCTTTGTTGTGCACGGAGTACATGGTTTTCCATGGCTGTAACCGAGATGAGTGGTCTCATAGTCTATACAAATTAATTTTGATAACATTCAGTGGTTTGGAGGATGGGTGTTACCAACAGTTATTTGTACAGGGGCTTGTGTAGACAGGCAGGACCTTCTCTGGTTGTCATCCAGGTTAGCCAAGCAGAAGGCAGCTCTGACCTGAAAGGCAGATAGCCTGGTTGGTCTGGTTTTGAGCTAATAATGCCTGTCTTTTCTCAGGGAGTGTGTTAACTCAGGGGTGACACTCCATTATCATCACTGTATAGCTTCCATGCTGCTGTTGCCTCAGATCTTGAGAGTTTCAAGTGCATCTGAAGAGCTCAAGTCTGTCTTCGCCTGCTTGTATATAGGTTTTTCCCTAGAATGGTTAAAATTTGAACCCTGCCCAGATAAGAATGGCACCATCTTAGCTAAGAACTTAGCTTGTTTTGTAAATCTAGAATCTTATTTGTGTCTTATTCAAATGTATTAACGAAAATACTTCCTCATTTGCCGTATTAGTACTGTTAAGACACTCAGTTAACTGAGACAGATCTGTAGCCTATTTGTTTTATTTACCACTTCTCTAAACCTATTAACACCTCTGAGAGGGTCCTCTGAACACAGCAGGTTTATGCATGTTTCAGCAGGTCAACTGTTTGGGTCTGATTTCTAGTAATGATGCATGAGAAGAAAAAAATGCAACTTTATTACTAAGTCACTCTGCAACAAAAGCTTTTCGTGATATAAGATGCCTGATGAGGCAACTGCCTCTTTACAAATGATGGTTCGCGGTGTTTTTTGGGTCACAAGCAGGGACCAGTCCTGTAAATTTTTCATCAAGCAAGCAGTGGACTATTTACCTCAAAATACCACTGTGAATCTTCTGCTTTACAATATTTCTGTATGAATAAAAGCCTGTGATGGATGCACTTATGGCAGCAGAAGGGTACCTGACCAATACAGCATTAGAAAATCTGTGAAACTGATGCCAGTAAACCTTGTAAAGAGTAGAAAAAGTCCAAAATTTGTGTTGATTTTCAGGACTGTGGGAAAAAATCATACTACTTGTAAACTGAAGCTGTATGGTATTATAATCTTTGAAAGGCAGTGAATAATTTACTGCTAGCTTTTGGGATTTTCCAGGGTAACACTACTGTTAAAGCTGAAAGTTTCCTTAATCTGTTGCCATCGGTTTTTTAACCCATTAACCTCTCATCTCAGGCAGGCTGTCTGTTGAACCCTTGACTGTCCCACTAAATTTTAATCTTGAAATTCTGATAAGCAAGGGTATATAGTTACAGTGTGACTTTAGATTTTCTTTTCTGCATAAGCTTTTATCCTAACAGCATGCAATTCCTTTAAAACTATTGATCAGAAAGCTGATGAGTTGTCTTGCTATGTTTTTTTTAAATTATGCATTGGCCATAGTCAATATTCAGATTTTGCCTGCGCCTCAGAAATACCTGGATTCATCTCACAAATTATTAGGCATTTAACAGAGATAAGATAAGAAAAGACCTGCATTGGAGGCCTTACCCGACAATGAAGAGAGACAGGCACTTCAAGAAAGCATTTCAGCTTTTTGTTTGCCTGTGATTTGTTGTGACTGAATAACTAGTGTAATATGCCACGATATTATTTCTGCTCCTTCACTGGATGGTTTGCAAGAATATCCAGTACTGATACAAACACATAAAAGCAGCACATATGAATTTCAAAAGTACTGTCTCTGTGTTGCCTTTATTCTTCTCTCCTTAAATCAGTGAGACTGCTGTTGGCAATGGTTTGAAGTAACGTGGCCCAAAATGACTGTTTTTGAAACCCCAAGCTGTAAAAACAAGCATTTTGCTTAGTCCGATGTGTGTAAATGTGAAATGGATTGTTGTGATCATTCGTGCTGGTGAAACACCCTTGCTTGTCTACGTATACCAAATGAACAAGAACAAAACTGAACAAAGTTCGTTTAGAGTTGAGGGTTGGTCTCATAAATAAGGCACCTGACTTGGGCTGGGGAATGAGTGAAAGACTTTGCTGGAAAATTACATAATCTCTTTGCCATGAAGTCCCTGCTTGTGAATGAAATCAATAATGCTTCCCTGCCTCATCATAATTTATCATTACAATACTTCTTATAATGGAGTATGATTATTTAAAATTATATTATTAAATTTGGTGATATGGATGTAGAAATAGCTACGTTTTATCAAAGATTCAAGAAAGTTTAGTCATAGTGTTCATTCAATTCTGGTTGTAAAACAGAATGAAAAGGAAAGTATGAGTAATGAAGTGTTCTTCTGCTTCAGGAAGAATGGAGGCAGATTTTCTCCATTGAATTAAATAAGGGCTACCACTCAGCTTTCTGGTAACTTTGCTACATTGAGAACATTTGCCAAATTGCACTGAAAAGGTCACATCTGTTTATCTGGGATCAGGATACGTTTTGTAACTGATTGCAAAGAATGGCATAGGCCAAGTGGCAACGCAATAAGGCTGCCCTGAGCAAAGCCAATGCAGAAGTGAAAACGATTTCAAGAAGCTCTGTCAGGAATGAGCAGTCTTGGTGAGCCCATACGTACAGGGTTTGAAATCTCTAAGGAATGTCTGGATCTTTATTACTCAGGAAGCAAGCAGAATAAGACTGAAACCTCCCAGCTTGAGCCAGACACAGCAGTTCCTTGAATGGTAAAACCACTGTGAGCACTTTCAGGTTGGGATGGAGGAACTGACACTTCAAAGCCCAGTTGGATCAGCTGCTGGGTCATTCAAACCTTATCTCTGGCTGGAGCCTGCCAAGGCACATATGCCCCTTTGAGGCAGTGGATATCACAGGGCTAAGATGCAGTGTGAGATGACCAGAGGAAGGGCAGCCGCACTGAAGGGGGGTGGCTGTAGAGCAGCCCTCCACAACAATCATATTAATCCAGGCTGATGAAGAAAATCTAGAGCTTCACCATCTTCCTTTCATACCACAACTATCATGAGGCTCATAATAATCAACTTTATGCACTTTTTTTTTTGAAAAGGTGTCTCCATATAGCCCTCTTCAAGCAGAATTGATCCAAGATAACTCTCTTAGAGCTACTATGGAGAAGTGAAAAGCATTACTGCTACAATAACAGTACTGTTAATTATTTCTGCTTATCTGAGTGATGACAGGATAGTTTCATAATCAAATGTTCCTTTAAAGCTGGGAAATAACATTAACATCAGAAAAAAGAAAAAGGAAGGATTTGTCTCTTAGGCACTGCCATATGTCTTTCCAGGTGGAAATACAACAGGGTGCAGTAAGGCAAGGATCGTGGAGGGACCCTGTTGTGCTTGGCTGCTGAAAAGCATATGGTGTAATAATATTCCAGCTCTGACTGTGAATTTTCCTTCTCTTGTCTTCTCTGGCAAATATAATTCTAATTTATATTCAACTGTTCTGTTTGTGTCTAGGAAAAGAGTGCTCCTTCCATCATCAAAAATATCTATTAGATCATTTCCCACTTCAGAGAGAACCCCAGAATAAACAGAGAATGAGTACGAAAAATTTTCTCAGTAACTGTCTGAACCACCTTTATAATGTAGAAGAGGTTACGGAGGCTTGGTTTTCAACGGCCTTAATGGAGACTTTAGGATGCTGGAGTTCCAGGAGAAGGAACTTTTCCCCCTCTTGAAGTGGTAACTGCTCCGAAGAAGAACAGTGCTTGTCCTCAGCCAATTTTTGTGCCCTGCAGTAATGCTGAGCTGCAGTTGGCTTGGTCTCAGGGCGTCCTTCCTAGCCTTGGAGGTGACTGTAGGGAAAGTATTGCATTTCAGAATTTATTATTTATTGTTTAACTTTCTCAGTGCACTCTTCGGGGCATGATGCTGCAGAATTGTTGGCAAAACCTGCGTTCCTATCGTCCTGCTCTCCTGTGCTTGGCCAGGCATGTCTAGGACTACACAGAGATCTTCACATCTCTGGGGCCTTCACTTGGGTGGAATCTAGTGAAATGCTTCAGATATATGTGTAATCAGAGATTACAGCAAAAAGTAGAAGTAGTTCTATTTGTTTCAGTATCAGGTCAGCGTACAATACAGTTTCTGAATGGCTGTTGCTTGCGGCTTCTGAGGAAAAAGGCATAAATCTCTGGCACTTGGCAGTTTTGAAACGAGAAGCCCATGCAGGGGTGTTTTTCTGTCATCATAAGCAGTTTAATGGCTGGCTTCTATTCTGAAACTGGAGGGGGTTTTATGTCTCCTAAAACATATCATTATTATCTCCAGAGCTATTATCTCTAATGTAACTGTGGGTATTTGCTTCCTCCAATCCTTTTTAAAAATCCTGTTAGGCTTTTGAACTCTATGATTTCTGGCTGTACAAAATCCCTTAGAGCAAAATTAACCCCTTACAAGATTCCCTGTACATACACCACTGAGGGTATTTCTACACCACAGACTTTCCGTGTTGTGGTGTCCACAGTCAGCAACTTGAAGCTGTGTTTGCCAGCATGGCTGAAAGGAAGTTGTGGACGCATATGTGGGCAAGGCTGTAATCTGCCAGCTTTGCAGTGTGGTTGTAGTCCAGCTGTAACAGAGCTGAAATACTGGGTTGTTCACTATGTTCCTAAAACTAGCTGTGCCTCTATCTCTCTTTTCCTTGCCTTGCCTTATCCGTGATTGCCTTGCCATTCTGTGATTCTGTGATCAGCTTGCCTGTTGCCCCCAGAAGCTGAAAATGCAACATAATGCAAACCAACTCAAACTCATGCACACTGGATGCAAAATAAATATTGCAGGTTCTCTTATAAAGCAGAGTCTTGAGTTGTGCTTCTAGGCAGTAACTTGTGAGTGTCACCGGACGTGACTTGGCAGTAACACAGAGAGCGTTCGTCAGATTATCTGCCCTGCTGTGGTGCCATTATTGACACCTGTTTATATTGGTTCAATGAACCGGGCATCATCATCATCGCTGTCTCCAGACAAAATACTTTCTCTTACTTCACAAATGTTTAGCAGAGCAGAGTTGGCAACATTTATGGGAATGTCATTTGTGACATTAATAGCAAAATGGCAACAGCATCTCGCTTTCTCAGGAAGTGAATGCTCTGTAGCACTCTCCATCTGCTGAGTTTTTAATTCTATTGTGGTTTATATTTTAATATTTTTCTCTGTGGTCAGGGTACTGCTCCACAACCAGAGCAAAAGAAAGTAGCAAGGTATTCTAATGGTAGCAGGGTATACTGCTATGTTGATAACAATATCCCTTGGAAGCAGAAGGACCTCATCTTGTCCCTGCTAATAAGCACCAGAACCCTTCAGTGCCTGTGCATGCACCTTTACAGCATTTTTAACACTGATGTCTTATAATCTGCTTTGTGCCTTTGAGGGATATCTCTCTGTGAATAATCACTCCTGAGATACTTTGGATTTGCCATTTCTCCCTGATCCTTGTGATCTGATGAAAACATTGTTCTCCCTTTCCTTTTTCCTGCATTTTCTGTGGGAGGAAACAAAATTCTGAAAATTTCAGAAATGTTGCCTTAAAGAACTCACAGTCTCTTCTGCCCATCTCCTGTTGGCCCACTGTTATCTGGCAGTGTTGATGGTGGTAAGTAAAAGATGAAGTCATATTACTGTAAGCGTAAACACAATGAGTAAAAACAGAGGGAGAAACATATATAGCAAACCTTCACTATTCAGATAAATCCCAGTTCTTTCATGAGAAGTTTCCAGAAATGTTCCCATAAACTGGAGGTGAGTTTATTGTGGGGCCTAGGGTGCTGGGACCTCCTTATGACCACCAACTCTTCTCCGTCAAGTACATACTGGGGTGGCAGAAAAACATTTTATCCCTCTTATTCCCTTTTCCCCTGGGGAAACCTGCAAATGTTTCTGGTTTGGGAGTTCTAGTCTACCAATGGGAAAGCTGGGGTATGGTACGGTCATTGATTTCCCTGTGTTAGAGTCCAGATTTAGTGGTGGTGTGTTTTAAACAGAATGAGTTGCCCAGAGCTTGGGGAAAGCATTTTCTAAGTGGAAATATCAAGTGAACTAAGTTATGACAGGATTACAGAGATCGCAAATTGTACCAGAACGGCAGTGTAACTTCTTCTCCATTATCTTATCTGTGTGGGTGTATCTAAGCAAGCTCGCACATTTATCCAGCTTTAAAACTTCAGACCTGATTTGAGGTGTAAAATGTGATGGAGAGTTGGTAAGGCAGGGACACTGCTCCAGATGTCATCAGCAATCTGTTGTTATTGTTCAGTCTTACTGAAGATCTGGCTGGAGGCTCTTAGCAGGAGCAGAAAGCTGCCTTGTCCTGTGTGTTAAACACACAGTAGCAGGCAGTCCTGGCCTCAATTAGCTATTCATCTAAGAGCCCAGATTCTGCAAATTTTGACTTATTTTGTGTTACCACTATCATCAGGTGAATGGCCCCAAACAGATCAGTGTATGAGTCAAGTTACTCATGAGGCAGTTAGCAGGATTAACCTGTAGATTCAGTATTTATCTCAAAATTATGCAGAAAAGAAGTCTTCTGCCCCTTTTTTTTGCTTTTCAGCAGTTTTACCTATAAGAAGTTGCATTGATTTAGAATTTTAGATTTGGAATGTTGTTCACATTTTAAGATAAATAAACATCTTCAAAGACAGTCTAAATGGTTCTTTTAGATAACAAAAATAAATCTTGAGAGTAGAAATGCTCCTTAGAGGAGTTTTATTGACTCCAGGGGATTTCAGTGCCACTGGAGCAACTGAAAGAACTGTTTCCAGCAAAGGAAAGGATTTAGTTCAAGAAAGAGGCTTCCCCACATAACACCCAGCTGTTTCTTGTCACAAAAGAGAGAAAACCTGCAAAAGAAATAGAAGAGAAAGTACAGAGTGAATAAAACTGCTGCTTCCCTGCAAATATCCCTTACAAAGTCTTGAGCATAGGAAGGCTTTCTAGCTCATGATGCAAGAGCCAAGGCAGGGGGTGGGTTTCGTGGGCTGGGCTGAAATTTGACATCGGGAGGAAACTGAAACGCAGCATTGGTGGAAGCTGTCTGTGATGCAGAGGTGAAGGCTGGATCTGGCTTGACGCTTAGGGGAGGTGAAAGAGGGGGACAGCCTGCGATTCAAAGAGCAAAAGAAGCAGGAGCTCATGAGTGGCAGTGGAGGAGAAACAGAGAGAAAGGGGCAATCTGGCATAGCAGGAGGGCAGCCACAGCATGTGTAGAAGGTAAATAAGCAATCACAGTAAAATAAGGGGCAATTTGACAGAAAAACGTCGGGTTGCTGCTGCTCTCCTGGTCTGGCTGGATTTCTTGCAGATGGTATGTGCTTTTCTCTCTATAGCACATTTCTGATACATTCTTGTGAACCTTTAGAGGAAATCTAGCTCCATAGTGATCTGCATTAATCAGAAAGCTTTGTTAAAAACTGTGAATCAACTCCAAACACAAAATAATTAGTTTTCAAATGGTGATTTTTTAAAAAGTAAAATACATTTATATGGAAGAAAACGAGAGTCCGGAGACAGGCATGGCACATCTGTAAGACGCATGCGTGTTATGGGAGGGGGGATTGTAAGCTAAAGATCGCTTGCAGTTAGCTGCTGAACTTCATGTGTGCTTTAGATTGATTCCTTTGGATGTGTTAGCAAGCTGTTAACACTTGCACTGAACACAGTTGCCAAAAAATCTTGGAGTATTTAACTAACTCTAATAATAGTTTCTTATGTTAAGGGAATGGTGTGGAATTCCAGAATTAAGAAATAAAGAGGGGTCATAATGGAAACTGACTGTGCGATGAAGTGTAAACAAATCAGAAGTCAAATTAAGTCTTATTAAATCTGACTCAGATACGATTTGCCTCAACTTGACTTGTGTGGTGTTGCAGGGTGTTTTTTGCTGCGCTACCTAAATAGTATTTGAGCATTGTGCAGATGCTGCCAAGTTAATCAAATGAATGTCATTTGAGCATGAGCATGAGTTTTAGGATGAGTGATCAGGGCTTTTGCTGATGCTGCAGGTCATACGGGACCCCATTAAAATAAATAGCAGAGCAGATCGTCCAGTGTGTGGATAGGCATGGGAGAAGAAAGGAACCTGTATTTTAGCATCTGACCCTGCAGATGAGACATTGGCTCTGCCCTTGAAGATAGATATTTAAGATCTTATTTCCTGTTTCCAAGTAAATCTCTTATCTAGGGTCTAGAATCCACTGTCCACCAATATGTTGAGAGATTGCGATAATGAATCTGCCCATCACATCCGGGGAGGCTGCTAGCAGCACTGCACCCTTCTGACATTACACGCTCTAATTACATGCAAGGTTTTTAAGAGTGCTGAAACATCACAGAAAAGAGAAAAAGATAAAAGCCAAGATTTCAAAAAATGGTGGACCAGGACTTCCAAGATAAACGCCAATAGAGAAAACATAGCTTGTTTCGTTTTGCCGTTGTTTCATGGGCAAAAAAGAATGCTTAGGTATTCCTGAAGGAATGCAGAAACCACAAACATGGGCTGCAGTAGTTGCAATTAATTGCTCTACAGAGGCATGGTGCATCACCCACGTCCTACTACAGCTTTGCTTTGAAGAACTAAATGACTCTCCAGCCACCCATTCAACCCTGTGCTCAGCATGGTTTTGCGCCCTGCCTCTAGGCAGAAGGCCAGGATGCATATGTACATAAATACCTTCTCAAAAGACTTTTTCACAGGTTTATCAGACAGAGATATTTGATGGAGTAATTAGGTGTAGTATTTCAGATTAACAGTAACCGAACAACTTGATTTTCACTAAAAAATGATCCAAATTTTATAATGGACAGGGCCAAAATAAGCTTTGTTTAGCATCATTGTACAGAAGCACCCAAACCTGTTTCTAGAAAAATTCTAATATTTCTAAAGCAAGTGAATATGTGAAGGCATCATGGTTTTGAAAGACCGCAACTATTTTTTACTGAGGTATTTAAAGACTACAGGTGTTTTTGACCACCAGTGTTGGTTTCCTCTGGACCTAAATACTTATAGGTTGTGCAAAGAAAAGATCTGCTTTTGCAGAGTGATTTTATTCTTGGCTGTTATTCTACTGACTGTAATATTAACTTATTTTTAGAAGTCCATATTTCAGGCACAAGTGTGTATTTAGTCTAAAGTATTGAAAAACAGAAGTGTTTTCCTGTCAGAGAAAGTGAGAAAATGGGAGTAGTCAGTATTTGCATTTATATAGCATCTTCTCTCCAAGGATATAGAAGCACTTTGAAAATACTAAGTTGCCCAAGATCCAGGGAATTTTCAGTAAAATGTTGTGTAATATTTGCAGACCTGTCACCAGTTACACTGAATGTGATGAAGGAGATGCAGCTGGGAAACTCTGACTTCCAGGATTTGAATAGGAAAGGAAACTTGGACAGGTGGAAGACAACCTTAAGTTGCTGCAAAGTTGCCAGATGTTTTTTGTAGCTTAAGTCTAACTGTCTAGCACTTTGGCCATTGGACCAGTACAGCTGTGGTACCATAGACAGCATTGGTCTAGGTTTTAATTAGAATAACCCCTTTTTATAGAATTCTGGGAATGTCAGTTTGCTAATTTTACGTCTAGCTCCTTTTCAGGCCAGCTTTCCCTTAAAAGGTATTTTTCAAATGAGGATGTGGAAGCCTTATTAGGTCACTGAAAGTGACAGAATACAGATGTAATCAATAGTTCATCACTGGGAAAGAGGGTGCCGGAGGCAGCATTGTAGGTCAGGCGAGTTGTTCTAATGGGACTCAGAGTCACAGCCCAAGAAAATTACTTTTTATTGCATTTGCTCATCATCGTCAGTTTTAACCCTTAGCGTTCATTTATCAACTTTCCAATGATTCCTCAAAGAATTAGAATGCATTTGCCTTACGAAACTCTCAAGAGTGTAGTTCTTACTATTTGGGTATTAAGATGTGGAAAGGATTGTTGTAAAATATTTAAATTTATTGCTCGTAACTGTGAATACAGTCTCTGGTAGGAAAATTAGCTTTAATTAGTACAAGAAAAATAGCGTACTAAAAATCTCAGTCTCTCTGGGTCTTACCAGTGAGGATGTAGACCCAGTAAGTAGCTTTTAGCTCCCTTTTTCAAGAGCGGAAAGAGAAGTACAACCTCTGAAGTGAAATCTCACCTTATTGTCTTTGCCCTTTAATGCTAAGTTAGAAAAGCATCTTTCTGCGTGACAAGTTTAAACACTGGCAGTCCTTCTGTGTTCTTAGCTACTTATGTGCTTTTAGCAAAATGCCTCTTTTTGGACCTTTAACACTGGGCCAACCAGCAGTCCCAATTTATGAACTCAGTTATATATATCCTGACTCGAGATCTGAGAAAGAAATAGCTGTTGGCCTGTTTTCGCTGGCAACGTGAGAACTATGTGCTCAGTTATCAGTTCTATTTTGCTGCTGCTTCTGCCAATATCCCATAAGTGATTTTACTCGTAAAAATTGTGTGTGATCATCTTTGTTGGAGGGACTCTATGTTCCATGTGATCCTGGCAAGCAGTCAGTGTTTTGTAGTTCCCAAACTACTAACTGCTATCTCCTCTTTTAAAGCAATTTCTTATTTTTCAATCTTATTTATTTGACTGTTAATTTTAAAATTCTATTACTTCTGGTATTTCAATCCTGAAGTATTTTTCAATATCCTAGTAAGGCACTTCTTTCTGTCAATATTCTTCACTTGAGTCCTGTAATTTACGATATTTTTAGAATGCAACATTCTCTTCTGTAAAGAAAAGCAAGTATCATTCAGTTTTAGTAGATGTCTCTGTACTTACTCATGTAAAGATAACCATATATACATTAAGAACCTCCAGTATATAATTTTTAGAAATAAGACTATAGCTGGTGGAATTTTCTTAGCATGGGCAGCTTCCTAGACCTGTAGCAGAAATTGACATAGTTCCCAGTTAGGCAGCTAATAATAAAAATACCAAAGAGCAGATTCAAAGTATTGTCGATACCTACCCCCTTCACACCTCAATAGACCTATTTTCCAAGGGGTTGTGTTCTTTATGATGAAACCCCAAAATATTGCTATATTATCTGTGCCAGTTATCCGCAGCTTTTAGTGTCCTATGCTCTGGATTTAAAAATCACATGGAAACCAGGAATATTGTTTCTTGCAAAACATTTTGAGCTCAGCAAAGGTGGCGTGGCTCCTACTGCTTTTCATCTAAGCTTTTGACATCTCTTAAGGCTTAGAACAGAATGAGAGGTATTATTAGTTAGGTAAATGAATCCTCCCTGCAGTGCTTTTCATTATGTAAAGGAAAATGGTTTGAGTCAGGGCTGAAAGCAAATTGCTTGAGGTCCTAGACCTCAAAACCTGTTACATTTTCTTGGTCACTTAGCAAATTATTTCTTATTTGATTTTTTTAACCACTGATTAATTTTTGGCAGCACTATATAGGTAGATAAAGAGGAAAGAAAAACTGTCCTGAGAAGAATTACTAAAGTTTTGTAGAATTTCAAAGCAAATTTATTAAATGGACTCCCGGGAGCATTCATTCAAATATTACAAGAGGCTGCTAGGAGAGCCTGTGGAATCTCCATCCTTAGAGATACTCAAAGCTTCACTGGAGAAGGCCCCAGCAACCTGTCACAGTTTCAGAGTAGGCCTTGCTCTGAGTGGTGCTTGGACTAGAGTCCAAGAACTTCCTTCCATCGTAAATTAATCTGTGAATATATGAGATTTTGGCTCTGTGAATGAGAGTTCCAGTCCCAGTTTAGCCATGGAATCTCATAGGTTGAGCTGAGTGGATGTGTCACCCCAACCTTAGTTCCCATTACATATTCAGATTGTATTTGGCCGGTGTTGATGCTCCCAGTCTGTTGTTCTGTGTTCACCATTCATTCCATAAACCTTCTCCAACTTGTTACCTCTCCTTTCTTCCAGGAGTTTTTAAGTGATGTTGAAATTTTAGATGGTAAAGTTCAAATTAAATTATGACCTTTAGATGAAAGCATCCTGTTTTCTTGGTTTCTTTCCCTACCAATAATAACTAGAATGCTTTTCAAAGACGAAAGAAATTAAAACCGAGATATAAGAAGAAAGGAAGGTGGTTTGGATGGGTGACAATGTCATCTGTACCTTGGGTTTAATCCATGGTAGGTGTTGTAGTCTTTGCTCTGCCACTTCCACATTACAGGGTCTTGATCAAGTCACACTATCTCTGGATGCCTTAACCTGCCCATGGCTTGGGGATGAAGCTTTCTGCAGATAAATCTGTTCTGGGTGGGTGGGCATCAAGCCAGCCTGGAGGTCAAGGGCATGGGTTTTCCCTTACCAGAAGTCTGAGCTCAGTCCAGCCACCAGGCTACAAAGGCAGAGGAAGGCTGAGGTGAACCCTGGCATGTAGTGATGGAGGAGGCTGTAGGAGGATGCAATGTATTTCCTACAGCCATATATCTCTCTCTCTCTGTATCTCTGCTCTTCTGCATCATTGTGTAAACTCATGGTGCCTTATTTTGGTATTGAGCAGGAGTAAAAGTAGCTACAGAGGTGTCAGAAAGAGGTGAATGGAGGCCTTATTCACCCCTTAGTAATGTAAAAAAACAGAGTTCAAGAATGTTAATGGTAGTTTCTGCATCGCCTTTGGTCAGCTTTGAATCAAGTTGGGATTCACCTCATATAGTTTTAATTGTAAAAAACTACTTTAATTTTAGTTATAAAGAACTACTTCTTGAAAAGAAGCTAGTTCTCTAGTCTAAGCTAGTAATTTAGGCACTTTCTGTAGTCAGTGGGGAGAAAGAAGCACACCCAATGACTGATTTGCCTGTCTGTCTACCTTAAAAAGCAATGCAACATTTCTGGAGAAGCCTGTTTTCAACGGCTGGCTATAGCAGGAGTCTGCTGAACAGCTCTGTTCGAGATGTGTCACTGAGAGAGCTAATGTTCAATCAGATGAATTCTGCACTTAACATACCACACACACATTCTGAGCAGGCCCGTAGCAAGATCCAGCGCACATTTCCTCCAGAAGTGAAGCAGGGTTTAATTTTTTTAAAATTTCGGTTCAGGAAAAGGAAAATACATATCCTTAATTAGATGTATATCTGATTAATGCTATCAATGCTGAGCTTTAATCAGACTTTTCATTTGCCAGTTCTAATGTAATAGGCTTTTTTTTTCTTTTTCTGCATAAACTGACACCCAGAAAATTTACTTTCTATTATTTGGAATGAATGGAGGAAAAAAACATGGGTAAAGCTTCTAGTGCCTGAAGTCTGGAAGCTGGGCATGTAAAAAGAGGGCATTTGGATGTAGCCAGCCAGGAGCTGGCTATATTTTTATACTTTTTTTTTTTTTTTTTTCAGAAGGTAGTCTGATAGTCTGGTATATTATTTACAGTTAAGATATTTGAGTGAATGGACATTGCATTACTATTTTGTGTTAAGAATTATCCATGTAAATTAAAAACCGGGCTTGCAGTTCTCCTGCATCTACACGTGGGAAGTTCACTGGTTCCCAGGGAAGCCGCTAAGTTAGGATATGAAGAGTACAAACTAGAAAATGTGATAAAGCAGAGTTGGAGGCAGTCTCTCTTATAAAAGCCTCTGAGAGTGAGTGAGTAACCCTAAACATTAACTAGATTTGAGGTGAAGTTTCCCACTAGTGAACGAGGACCTAAGAATTGATCCTAAGAGTATGCAGACTATTAAATGATACAAAGCAAGTTAATTTTAGAGATGCGATGTGGTGTTTTCAGCCACATAATACTTTAATCCTCAGGCCTACTATTCTAAAACCATCAGCTGTGGTTAAGTAGGAATGCTTACAGCAGGGATTGAAATGGCCAGTTTACTCCTTTTTTCCAATCAAATTTTGCTCTTGACTACACTGCTGTCCTGTGTGCTTGTGAAGGCAGGATTCAGTACCCCATTTGGACCCTCCTTTGACTGCAGGACATAGGAAGAATTGTGTTTGACCTGAATAGTAAGGCTCACTTGCTATATAAGCTGGTTACTTTTCCCTCTGGACATTCACTAGTCTGTAATAAAACCCCCTATTATTTAAGTGTTTTAAAACGTGTTTTCAATGTGTTCTTAAGAGATCTGGACAGAGCTAAGTCATTGTTCCTAACCTAGTCCTGCATTGGAGCTGTTCCACAGGACGTGGGATTTTTCAGTCTGGCTAGTTCATGTCATTTAGCTGGTACCTCTGACTTCCAGGTGCTGTCCTAGCCTCTTACACCTACTCCCTCAGAGTTTTCCTTATGCAGGGCAGGAAGGATCAATCTGGTCTTCTAGCTTAACCCTTCCTGGGGATGAACAGGAAGGCAGGCAGTGGTACACCTGCTGAGTGACACAATCTCATTATTGCTGTTTTTAGCTACAGGGAAGCTACATCTCTGCAAACTAACCCTGCATTGATGCTCACCATCCATTCTGAATCGGATTAACTCTTTCCTTGAGGTTGTAAGGAGCTACTGAAGTGTCAAGATAGGCAAGGTCCTGCCTCTCTTTCCTCCCTCTATCTTGGCTCTATTTTTGCTGTTTTCCCATGTGATAGCTGACTTTCCTGACTATGAGAAAGAGCTGTTATCCTCTGACCTTAGGGCAACACCTGAGCAATAGTTGAAGCCAATGGCCCTGGGCTGCTGTGTGAGGTCTTTTCAAATCAGGTAGTGAATGATGTGTCTGTTGTCTTTGCTGGGGAGGAACAAATAGTAATAGCCTGCCACAGCCAGCGTTGGCCACTGCATAACCACACTGACTAAAAGTCATCTTCCAAAGGCTGGACTGAGAGGCTCTTAAGCTTGGTACCAACTCCTGGTGTTGAAAGTTTGCCCAGCTGCAGCTGGCAGGTCTGGTCCTCTCTGTGCATGGATGATGTGAAGCACGCTGCTGGCTGCCCTTACCTGCCCTTACCCCTGTGCTGGTACATCCCTCTCTGACCCATATTGAAAATCTCTGCTGTACACTGGCATGTCATGAACTCCCTGGGGGATGGTGTGCATTTCTCCATGTGTGGTGATGCCAGGTGGGCACATGAGAGCTGCACCACAGTAGGGCTTTCCGGTGGGTGGGGTCCGTAATCAGAGGGTTGTTCTAACTATTTTAGTATTGAAGTGTCATGAATGAGTTCTTCAACTGCTCTCAGTAGGTGGCATTTCATTTATCATCAGAGATCCTTGCTTTTAAAGAGTTTATTCCTTTTCAGTTCATTGCTGTAGACTTATAAAATAAAATTCACATCTCATCAGTTTATTGCCATTTTGAAAATTCATTCTCTGAAACCCGTGATTCTTCTTTTGCCTGAATCTCACACTGTAAAATATAGAAGAGGTGGTGTCCTTCAGAGTGACCTTAAATGGCAGTAGCACAAAGCAAATGATCAGATGCCATTAGCAGCCTTCTGCTGGATTAATGGCCAGCAATATCTGGTGAAGATGCCTGGAGCTTTCTAGCATCACTGTTGTGATTTTGTACATAATTGCCCACCAGCAGCTACGCAACATCCAGCAAAGCCTAGCTCAACCACAGCATCACACTGCCAGGCCTGTGCACCTGCATGTCCCTCCCCACCAGCTTTCCAGCTAAGGCAGACTGAAGCCAAGCGGCTCTCCCAAGGGTACACAGTGAGGCAGTAGCTCTCCTGCAGTTAAAGATTTCAGCAGGGCTTGCTTGAGGATGCCACAAGTCATTTATTAACGCCCATTCTGCAAACTCTTTAGCTGACAAAAGCCAGCACAGCTGCCAGAAGAGTCTGTTCTCACTCCTTCACCTCCAACTTCCCTGCTCATGCCTCCTACGTAACATCCCCTCTCCTGGTTTTAGGGAGTGTTTGTGTGCTTGTGCAGTGAATCTGGGCTGGGAAGCGGATCCACATTAAAACTAACCTTTTAAATTATTTTTCTTCTGGGTTTATTCTAAACTGGATTACTCTCATAGCCATGACACATCCGTGCAAACACCAGTGCTGTACAAAAGGGAAGGAGCAGTGCAACAGCAAAGACAGGTAGCCGAGAGCAGGACAGATTTGCTTTTTCCATGGGTAATACCAGCTTAGGCCAGGTTGTAGTACTTGTAATACTGCAGCTTTGTGTTATCTTCGGCCATTAAAGGATCATTCTGTCCTGGCACACCATGAACATTTCCATACAATAATGTAGCCTGGAACATCTAGTTGGAAATGTTTGAGAAAGTAGGTTCTTTTTCTTTTTCTTTTTCTTTTTCTTTTTCTTTTTCTTTTTCTTTTTCTTTTTCTTTTTCTTTTTCTTTTTCTTTTTCTTTTTCTTTTTCTTTTTCTTTTTCTTTTTCTTTTTCTTTTTCTTTTTCTTTTTCTTTTTCTTTTTCTTTTTCTTTTTCTTTTTCTTTTTCTTTTTTCTTTTTCTTTTTTCTTTTTTCTTTTTTCTTTTTCTTTTTCTTTTATTAGGGCCTGTTAGACCAGATGATGTACTTTCATTAAGCAACTGTGCAGATGTAGAAGAGTCAAAGAAAACCCTTTCTGTACCCAAAATAATACGATTTGGTCTCTTCCAGAGTCAGGAGATGCTGTGTCGCTCCAGGGTAGCATGCAAGAAGTAACATAGTGCACAGACCAGGCTGCGGATGTAGAAGATGTGAGGGGAGGAGAAAGGCCTTTGACAACCTCCCCAAGCTGGAAGGCAGAGGTCAGAGAGGGGAAGGGAGCTCTTGTACTGTGGATGTTTGACTTGTCAGAATTTGTTTACTGAAAAAACAGAAATGTTTCCCAAAGCTCCTTTTCTGGGCTCTAAGCACCTCTGTTATACGTTCAGAAAAAGAACTAAAATAACACAGGGGGGGAAAAGTTAAGTCCCTGATATCAGACATGGAGAAGGAGCAATATCTGCTTCTGGCTATCAAATTCTAACTGGGGCGGGTGGAACTTCACCCTCCAGTCCACCCCAAAGGAGTTGGGTACAAAGAGGTTCCCAGCAACATGTTCAGGAGGTTATGTTATCATAGATTGTCTGGAGAACTGGGTCTCACCAGCTCCTGGGAATGCCTTATAACCAGCCTGGTGCCCATTATACCAATATAGCTTATCTTTAACATAAGCAGGATTTTCAGGGAGAAATGCCGATATTTAGCAGTGATACTCTGGTTGGGACCAATGCATATCCCAGCTACCTTCCCTCTTGCTTGTAACCAAGCATCTATAAAAGACTGGAGCCCAAGCAAAATGAGTCAGGACATGTGGGGTCTGAGGTACCGACAGAGCCTTTGACAAGGTCTGAAACAGGAATGGGAGTAGGGAAGACATGACAACATCTCTTGGAGCCAAGCAAAAACTCATTTGCACTAAAAAATGTCTCCTAAGGAACACACTCTATGCTTGCTGCCAATTGTACTTGATTAATCAGGTTTGTGTGTGGGTGTTTTCCTTCACTCCATTGCTAACAGCATATTTTTCCATAAGTGATCTTAATCTCATTGTAGATAATTCATTGCCTGTGAGATCATGACTGCTCAAAAAGTTGTAATATTTTGCTTTCAGAAACTAGTAAAATTCTTGTTGGAAAGCCATAAATGCCTTTTCAAGACTTCAGCCCCACAGAGGTATTTGTTCTTTTAAAAGTAATCATCGTGTCTTCCCCCCCGCCCCTGCAAAAAACAGGGGTGGGAGTTAGGCTGGTTTTGATCCTGTGGAGTTGATTGAAGTTTTCCTACTGGAATCTATTAGATAGTTTCAAACCAGGGAGCATTTATGTGCAATACACCTGTTTCCAATAGCTCCCCCACCTCCATAAAGACAGCTGCAGCAGAAAGTCCTATTCGCTCTGGGGAAAACACATTTTATAATAGCTTCCCATCCCCCAGCCAGATGGGATCAAGCTGAGGCAGCTGCAGTCCAGGT